>NC_089767.1:15327649-15427649 GCF_040412425.1 Macrobrachium rosenbergii
GTTTTAACAATGATTTTATGTTTTCAAAACCACTAAAATAAGGCAAGCTAAGAATGTTCTTAGGGGTTTCTTTCTCCATGTTACTTTCACTATAAAACTTTTTGTGGGCTTTGTTATAACAAATATCTAGTATATGTGAAGGATAACATAAATCTGTCCCTATTTTTCTTACGTATACAATTTCTTTATCCAAATACTGGTGACTGACAATGCGCAAGGCTCGTAAAAAATAGAGAAAAAATTTATATTTTGATGTTACGGTGATGGCCTGAATAAAAATGACATATGTTAAGTTGTTGGTTGGTTTCCTATAAATACTGAATTTACATTGAAATGGTTCTCTATGTATTAAAACATCTAAGAAAGGGAGGCAATTGTCTTTTTCTAATTCTAACGTAAACTTAATGGATGGTACCTGGTTATTCAAATTACAGAGTAAATCATTTACATCAATACCAGCAGGAAAAACAGCTAAAATATCATCAACATACCTATACCACTTTAAAGGAATATAAAAAGGATTTTGACAAAGGAAAAATCTATTTCTGGGGAGAGACCTGTGTCACCCGGTGAAATAACCTTTCAGCACTTATTTCTAGGTAAAGCTATTGCTAAACATACCAGAGAAAAGCTAAAAAGCTAAGCTGGAGTTACTACCCCCAGTGCGAGCTCCATGAAATGGAGTCGTGTATGAGAAAGGGTGAGATTGTCACAATCACAGGCCTCCATCCTGTAAACATTCCCAATGTCAAAAGTCCCACCGAGTGAGGTGCCGTTACAAACCCCAGCACCACTCGTGGACTGTAAACAAACCAGCGTCACCCACATTCCATGTTAGCACCCCCATCCTGGAATGGTATTTTATCAAGGGGGAAAAAGGAATCAGGGGTGGGTCACCGGGTGACACAGGTCTCTCCCCAGAAATAGATTTTTCCTTTGTCAAAATCCTTTTTCTGGGTTGTCCGACCTGTGTCAGCCGGTGAAATAATAACAGAGAAACCAAAATACCATTCTGAAACAATAAAAGAAACTTGTAGAGGAAAGAAATAAAACTATAAATCCACAAGAGTTTTAATTATCCCGGTAGCAAAAATATTGGTATTTAAATATATAATATAGATACTTAAATCTATTCATAAGATTAAGGTGTACATAAACATAAAACTATTCATAAGACTAAGGAGTACATAAACATATAATATAGGTACTTAAATATATACTTAAGATTAAGGTGGGGGAACTATGTCCCATAAGACAAAAGAACACAAAAACATATTTAAATTTAAACATAGTAGACAATACAAAACTATAACATGGTCAGGAGACAGGCTGTGAAGTATGCCTGACCTGGAGGTGATCGAAAGGGAATAAATGAGGCAGGTAGGAGGGAGGAGAGTGACTGAGTACGAGAAAGAATTAAACAGAGGGAGGAACGATGTTCCCTGCCGCCACTGTGGTGAACTTCAGAGCTTCTAGGGATTTCAGATAGTGGCGTTTGAAAACTACGGGAGACTTCCACCCTGTATATTTTGTAAGATCCTCGAAATTCATATAATGGAAATAGTTAGTGGAGGTGGCCACCGCCTAATGTCATGTACTTTTGGAACTGAGTCTGGGTTTGCATGTTTAATAAAATACAAGATCTGCTGCCTGATGGCTTTCATAGAAATAGTTCCTCCCCCTTCCCTTACAAACAGAGGCCCCGAAGTTATCTGTGAGGTCCTGTCTAAATAGGCTTTTAAAGTAAAGACTGAGCATAAAGACAGGTCTTGTGGGAGGGGGATGACCTTCCAGGGAGACCACCTATCTCGAGGATCTTCATTCTTAGCTAGGAACTTAGGGTGAGGAGCTAGCAACACTTCACCTGATGGAAGGAAATCAATATGGTTGGGTTCTCTAGACAGGGCAGACAGCTCGGAAATTCTAGCACCTGAAGCTAAACTAATTAAAAATAAGGTCTTCCTCAATAAATTAATGAAAGAACAATTTTGATTATCCATTTCTGAAGCTAATTTAAGAACATCATTTAAGAACCAGGAAACCGTATGTGGGCGGGTTATTGGTCTTAAACGAGCACAGGCTTTAGGGATTGACGAAAAATAAGAATCTGTTAAGTTAATCTTAAACCTGTGCAAAATATCTTTTTCAAAGCTGATTTGGCTGTAGTAATAGTACTTGAGGCCAGACCTTTCTCAAATAATGACCTAAAAAATTAAATTGCTAAATTTGTGGTCATTACAGTTGCTTCAGATTCTTTTAGGAAGAGTGCTAATTTCTTTACTGCTGAGTCATATTGTCTGAGAGTGGATTCCCTTTTGTCTGATTCTAGGAACAAAGTGTTAATAGGATCAATATTAGCATCTTTCTGAGTTGCAAACTTCATGAAATCCACAAAGCCAGGGCATTCTGAATTCTTGAGGAAGCTGACACAGTCTGAGTTTGTACTATTTGTGTCAGTTTTGGGTTGGGAATCTGAAAGCACCAAGCTTCAGCTCTAGAAGAAGTGGAAACCAGTTGCTCTTGGCCAGTTGGGAGCCACTAGGGCTATCTGACCTTTGAATGTCCTGAGCTTGTGAAGGACTTTCAGTAACAGGTTTACTGGAGGAAACAGATAGATCCTTTTCCACTTGTTCCAATCTATTGACATTGCATCTGTGGAGTGAGCTAGAGGGTCCAGGTTGGGAGCAACATAACAAGGTAGTTTGTGGTTGCATTCTGTTGCAGAGATCTACTTGAGACCTGGAACTTGATTGCAAATCCATCTGAATGATGTTTTGTCCAAGGACCATTCCGACTCCAGCGGAGTTGTCCTGGATAGGAATCTGCAATGACATTCGGACCCCTGCAAGATGGGTAGCAGACAGATGCCACCGGTGTTTGTTTGCTAGGAGAATATTGCTATCATAACCTGGTTGATCTGACTCGATTTGGAACCTCCCCTGTTTATACAATGTACTACTACTGCGCTGTCTAGAACCAGTCTTATATGAATCAGATTGTTTGGACGCAGCTTCTTCAGGGTTAGAAAGACTGCCATAGCTTCCATGACATTGATATGGAACTGGCGGAACATGGTGGACCAAGTCCCCTGTACCTTCTTGTGTTGAGAGTATCCTCCCCACCCGCTTAGGAAAGCGTCGGTGCGAATTACTAATGCCGGAGGAGGAAATTGAAGAGGTACTGACTTCAATAAGCTCTTGACAGTTGTCCAAGGCCGGAGTCTCTTTTTCAAAATCGG
This sequence comes from Macrobrachium rosenbergii, assembly GCF_040412425.1. NCBI lineage: Eukaryota > Metazoa > Arthropoda > Malacostraca > Decapoda > Palaemonidae > Macrobrachium > Macrobrachium rosenbergii. Next base: position 15,330,888 of record NC_089767.1, read on the forward strand.
CGGAATCAGAGACACCTTGTCCCTGAACCTGACATTGGCTCGGCTCCGCCATACCCTGTTTATATCTTTCAGTTTGGATTTCAGAAGTAGATCTGTCACTGAAGCAAACTGAAGAGAACCTAAGACTCTTTCTTGGGTACGACGGGAAGCTTTCTTGTTCTTGAGGAACTGTCTGGTTGCCTTGGCTATTTCTCTCCGTTTGGCCGGCGGAAGATAGTTTGTGTGAACACAGGTCCCACTGGATCCCTAACCATTGAAAGCGACTCTCCGGAACTAGGCGGGACTTCTCCCTGTTTATTTGAAAGCCCAGAGATTCCAGAAAGCCGATTACTATGGCTGTCGCTCTCCGGCATTCGTTGGCGTTGGATGCCCAAACGATCCAATCGTCCAGGTATGCGGCTAGCATGATCCCCTGAGACCGGAGTTGCTGAACTACCGTATCTGCCAGTTTGGTGAAGATTCTGGGGGCTATATTGAGACCGAATGGCATGACCCTGAACGAGTATGCTTGACTTCCCAGTCTGAACCCCAGTTAAGGAGAGAACCTTCTCGCAATCAGGACGTGATAATAGGCGTCTGAAAGATCTATAGATGTGGTTACGGCTCCACGGGGCAGTAGGGTCCGAACCTGCGAGATTGTAAGCATTCGAAACTTGTCGCATTGAATGTAAGAATTTAGACGAGACAAGTCTAGAATTACTCTTCGCTGACTGGAACCTTTCTTTGGAACACTGAACAGTCTGCCTTGAAATTTCAGGTGTCTCGCTTTCTCTATTACCCTCTTTAGTAATAGATCTTTCACAAAGTCCTTCAGAGCCTTGGACGGTAATTGATGGAACCTGACTGGGGGGGGAGGACCTTTGCACCAACTCCACCCCAGTCCTTTGGAGACTATGCTCTGGGCCCAGGGACTGAAGCTCCACTGGTCCCGAAAATGATACAACCTCCCACCTACCTGAGATATCTCACTGGGCGGGAGAGGGTCTGCCTCCTCTGGAGCCTCTGCCTCCTCTTCCTCTGGAGGAGGAGCGAGGTGTTCCCCTACCTCAAAAGTATCCTCTGGCTCTAGTTCCCCTTGCATTTTGTATTGAACGAAATGCACCCTGGCTTTCATATGAAGCGTTGAAAGCCGGGGAAGAGACATATGAAGGGGCAGCGAGAGGTTGATGGGCTGGTTGGACCAGCACATACTGAGGTTGAGGTTGGGACTGGGAGGTTGAAGGATGACCAGGGGCAGGAACCTGGACAGCCTGCAAGACAGTCTGAGTAGGGAGCCGTTTGAATTTCTTAAACTTCTTCCCGGACTTGGGGTGGGTTCCGGCGGGCTCAGACTATTTCCTCTTGAACGATAAACCCCATCGGGAGCGGAGACTCTGATTGGCCCTAGTTGCCTCAGCTAGGACTGTATCAACCTCTTCCTGGGGGAAGACATTAGCTCCCCAGATGGAACTTTTCATAAGCCTGTTAGGCTCATGACGGATGGTGGCTGCCGAAAAGATGTGCTTTCGGCAGTTCAACCAGGCCTTGATAAAGTCATACAGGTCCTGCTGAAAACTTGGTAAGAGAGATTTCGTCAGCACCTGGAATAAAGCGTCTTCGCTGTAGACCACTGACGTTGCTTCTGCCAAAGTCAGAGAGTTTAAGGACCTGCTAAGCCTGTCCTTAGTCTCAGCTTCAGCCTTCAGGAGCGACTCCGGGATCTTAGGCAGTTGCTCACTGAAGAGGTTAGAAGCGCAGTCAGGGTCAAGTCGTGTAACCGTGAAGGTGGCTGGGGCTCCTTCCCAAAACTGAGAATCTCTGGGAAAGACAAGAGAGGTGGGATCTGTCTCCCGGAGATGAGGAAGGGGCTTACCCTCCATGCAAGATTGGTTAGTGAGGGAAGCCACTTTGGAGGTGCAAGGGGTGGGAAGAACCTCTCCCAAAGAGAACATTGTAAACACACCCTTGGCTGGGGTGAATTTGGTGTTCTCCGCCTGCCACCCGACAGAGTCCTTAGTAGAGCCGACTGGGCCTGGTCCCTCGGGAAGATGACAGTTTCCTTGGGGACCTTAACGCACCGAATCCATGCCTCCTCAGTGAGTCTGGCAAAACCTGGGTAAGGTGATTCCAGACCAGGAGGGAAGAATTAGAGTTCCTCCAACCTATGGGTGCCTAGGCCCTCAATAGTAAGGGTACCCTCATGCTGGGGAGCATAAAGGGTCAGGTGCCAAGGGTTTCCCTTATCAAAGGGAGGAAGGCTGGAGGTGTCCGGAACGGAGAAAGATCTGTTGGCCGCTCCGCCACTCATGAAACCAGAGATTAAAGTCCCTTGGGACTTAACCTGCTGTGACAGGGAAAGCACGGAAGCATTGGAGGATGATAGCTGATTCGAGAGTTGCGACAGCTTGTCGTCAACTCTTTTGTCGAACTTCTGCATGAGAAGCTTGGCAAATGCTTCTGCATCAAAGGAAGGAGGGGGGGAACCTCTTCACTTTGCTTGGGTCGTGCTCCCTTCCCAGAAGTAGAGGCCTTGCTCGTAGACGGCACGGGGCTAGGAGCCCGTGATGTCTTCAAGGGAACCCCGGAGCGGTCTTTCTGGGACTTCAAGGTCTTTTTCTTTACAGATTTGACCTTAGGGACGGTAGACCTTGCACCGTCCATAAGGCAAGAGGATTTCACGAATCCCCGGAAAAAAGAAGCAGAAGAAGAAGGAGAGCTAAACAAGATATTCACCTGCCTCACTTACCCCCTTACCTGCTTGGAGATCCAGGTCCACGTTCATGGGCTCTAGGTTCAAATTAAGAGCCGCAACATCCTCGGTGACCTCTCCGCATGCAGCGACGTCTTCTTGGGAGGGCTGAGTCATCTCCTGGATCCCAGCGATCAAAGGGGCGGCTACCTCGTCAGCAACTGACGCTGAGATCCAGGCGCCGGGGAAGAGAACGCTGCAAATATCCTTCGAAAGTACGTAGGGTTTCCCTGCCCCGACGTTCCTCCCGAAGCCGCTGACCCAGGTCTTGAGGGTCATGAGCGAAGAGTCCCAAGAGCTGCAGTCAATCTGGAAGAAGGAGAATGTCAGGCGACCGAACCTCCTAAAAGGAGAATACCTTCCAATTATCCATAAGAGACAAAACTCACAGAAAGCATGAATCGGAAAGGAAAAAACTAACTTACCGACTCATCCAGAACCTGCTCATAGAGAGCGTAGCACACCTCACAGCCATCAGGGTGCCAGACGATCAGGTCCCCTACGTGGACAGCACACCCGGAGTGGGACCTGCAAACCTCATGTCCACTGGCTTGTTGAAGGACTGCCGTGCACCCCTGCTCCTGACAACGCACCATCTGTAAGTTGACGGGTACATGAGTATGCTGATAAGGCCGCCGGAGTAGGGTGCCGGAGCAGTGTCTTAGGATAATAGATAATTAGCCAGGTAGGTCCCACCGGAGCATACCAGGAGGTTAAGGAGCCTACTAGATCATGCAAGATCAACAACATAAAGGGACCGCCGGAGTTAATCCGGAGCAACAGGAAGGTCCCGAAAGGACATGTAAAATTCAAAAATTCAGAAATATACATAAATATATGTATGCATGCTAATGAAAGGTCAACTATAAGGAAGAGTGGGTATTTCCGCTTGGAACCGGGGGAGTCCTGTACTCTAATACAGTGACGGCGGAGGTGGTGTGGTGAGCACCGACCGACCAAACACCGTACCCACCGGAGTGGTAAGCGACGAGAACACCCGACCACCTAACGGAAAACACAAAATTAGCTGGTCGGTGGAGGGTAGATACTAGGGAACCGTACGTGTTCTAAATGAATAGAACGAAGGTAAATGTCAATGGCGTGTGAATACGACAGAAGACAGTCAGGTGGGAAACTCTAACTGGCTACATGTACACAATTTTCCCCCCGAGATGACAGTCTGGGAGAACGACACTCGGGTTGGGGAAAAACAACGCACTGACGCTAGAGGGAGGGGGGAGTTGGGACAGGCCAGGAGAGGGGGACCAGCAGCGGCGACCAGGGGGTGAGTAAGCACTCCCCGGGCGCCATGAGATCCACCTTTCTCTCTCTCCATCGGACGAACATGTACGAACGATAATGAGAGGAGAGAATGGGGAACCCTCAAAGGCCAAATGAGCAAAGAAAGGTAAAAGGAATGGTGAACAGGAGTGTGGGAGCACCCCCGGTCACCAAACAAGACCTCGACAGGGTGCCGACCAGGAAAGGTCAGAACCCAGTACCGAGAGTACAAACCAATCAATGCAGAGGAAGGGGATATCGGCTATAGCGTAAGGAACAGGGTAAAGCTCTCGAGCCTTGGTAAGTTAACATAGTATATGAAAGCGAACCAAGGGGGAAGAGAGCAAGGAGGAGGGGGGGGGAAAAGGAGGTAGGAGAGGGGTATATACATGAAGTTGGAAGTTAACCCGAAGGTGTGGATCGGACGAGGGTAGGCTACGCAAGATACCCTCGCTATTCCAGCCTAACCTTACTAGGACTCAACAGTCCAAACGGAAAGGCCGAAACAGGGAGAGGGAGAAGCGCAGGCCCAACACCTCAAACCATAACACCACACGAAGGGAAGCTCCAACCATGAGGCCCTCCTACACACCTAACCTTCCCTTCTTCAGAACGCCATAGCCTAACTCCTAGGCTAACCTAACACAGCCGGCTGGCTGAAGGAGGTAGCCCAGGGGGAGAAGGTATCTACCAGACTAGCCTATAAAGTTAACCTAACCTAGGCATAAATAAAATAATTCAATAATTCAAATAATCATAAAGACACATGTAGAAGGGAGGACCAAACGCAACACGATAAGAGCGCGGAGGGAAAATGGCCGACCTTCAAGATTAAAAAACAAAGGACATAATCCGTAAATATCAAAGACATCCGTGCGCTTAGGCCTAAAATAAACCTAATAGGCATAACTGTACCATCTCAAATAATATACCCAAACGCTGGAGGAAGTGAGGGTCCAAAATACAACACATATAAGAATTGATAAAGAGCGGATAGGCCCGAGGGGAAAAACTCGTAGCCTAAACGACAAGGACCCGAACTTCCCCAGAGAAGGGTAACAAAACAATAAATAATGATGCCCAATTGAATATAGGATAAGCAAAAGGCACAAAACATAAGAAAATGAAGGGGAGCGAAGCCCTGACATAAAAATCCCGCAAAGAGACTGAAGGTCACATGAGGCCGGGAGAAGGTGGACGAGGCGGGCGTTATAAATCCCCCTAATTATTAAATTAGAGGGAAATAAGGAGCCTCAACCGCCTAAAATAAAATACAGAGATGGTACTCAACTTAGGTGAAGAAGAATCCTGTGAGGATGCCATTGGTACAAGAAAAAAGGCCACAAAAGAGCGCACACACAAAAGACGAACAAAGGCGACGCGTGCTAAAAATGGAATGAGGGTGACGCTGGTTTGTTTACAGTCCACGAGTGGTGCGGGGGTTTGTAACGGCACCTCACTCGGTGGGACTTTTGACATTGGGAATGTTTACAGGGCGGAGGCCTGTGATTGTGACAATCTCACCCTTTCTCATACACGACTCCATTTCATGGAGCTCGCACTGGGGGTAGTAACTCCAGCTTAGCTTTTTAGCTTTTCTCTGGTATGTTTAGCAATAGCTTTACCTAGAAATAAGTGCTGAAAGGTTATTTCACCGGCTGACACAGGTCGGACAACCCAGAAATGATATTAGGTATATATCATTTTTCAAAGAATTCCATGTACAAGTTTGAGAGGAGCAGCACTCAAGTGTTTCTGTTTCCTTCGTGGATTTTATCTTTATTTATATATTCATCACGTTCCATATTTTCGTGATTCAGTTATACATACATATATACATATATATATATATAATACATATACATATACATATACATATATATATACATATATTATATAAATATTCTTCTTCTTTGTTTAATGTGGCCGACTGGTTAGTGTGTCACTGTAGTCCTGATTCCTCGTCCATCGCTGGTTCGACCCCACGGGACGGTGGACTTATTATCAACTAAAAATTCCCTTCGGGTAACATATATGAAAATATATTACTTCCGAGGTAGAGTGAATTGGATATTAAAGGACGTTTGTAGCTTTCTGATTGTATATGAATCACGGTGATGTGATAAATAGTCATATATATATATATATATATATATATATATATATATATATATATATATATATATATATATATATATATATATATATATATATATATATATATATATATATATATATATATATATATATATATATATATATATATATATATATATATATATATATATATATATATATCCACACATTTGCTGAAAATTTGCCCATTCACACTATTTTTCACTGAGAAATATTCACTAATTACTGTATTTTCATATTTTCATGACTAAATGCACTTTTTGTGATAAAACTATTAAAATTTTCAGGTAATGCTCGAGTTACGATAATTCACCTTACAATAATTCGATTTTGCAATGGGGTAAGCAATTAATACAGCTACGACAATATTTATAAAATATTTTTAAATTTCGCACAGGCACAGGCAGCAGTGTACAATCAGGCAGCGAGAGAGACCAACTTCTTTTCCTCCATCTCTTTATCCCATCTTCTAGTTAAAAAAAGTAAAAGAGAACGATAAAAGTATTGTCAGTAACATTTATACTCTTGCGTAAATGCGTACAGCCATAAACAACCGACCAAGAAACTGTTTTGCATATCACCGAATTCGAGAAACAACTGCTGTTTTGCTTGTACAGGTTGACCATCACTAATCTGGCAATCAGTAGTCCAGAACAATCAGTAATCAGGCACAAATTTCGGCTAGAGTAATTTCCAATGTTTCCGCACTAATTTTTAAATTTCCCGGGTCGCTGCGCTAACTCGCTCGCCGGCCGCTTCGATTTGGTGGCGCAGTGTGCTGCCTCAACAAACTGGTAGCCTAGCCTACATTATACTGAACTCGATTCACATATTAACAGTATTATACAAACATCAACATAACAAATGTGCATCTTTTTCATGGATCTTTTAAAAAGTTATGCTTTACTACATTGTTTCCAATTGTATTATAAATTGCGATCAATGTTTTGTTTTGGGAATTGGTATCGCGGTGTTTATTTCGCCGCATTTAACTCAGTTCAAAGCGCTTTTCTTGCTTCTAGTTAGTGTAAATGAATATGGATACTTTATTTATTTGGGACAAGGATATTTTTTGTTATAAGAAATGTTTTAAGTCGAAATATAACTTTAATACGTTTCGTTGTGAAATTAATTTATTTACTTTTGCGTTAATATATGACGTTCGCAGGAATCACAGCTGGCCGTTTTGGGGGCATGTTTGTTTTGTGTAAAAAAAAAATCAAGATTCCGTTCGCTTTTTTCTCTTGATTTCATCATAATACGAGCTTTACGTATTTATCTTTTATCTGCGTGAAAACAGTAGTAATCTGTATTCTTTCATGCCCAGTAGTTTTGATTAAAATACATTCTCTCCAGTTTTATTTACGGTCAAGTTTCATCCATGTTGCCGATGCACGGTAATTTACAGTATAGTCATTAGCAGCTTGAACATTGTTTTCTCAGCTTCAGCTACAACTTACAGCTTTAAGTTACTGTAGCAGTATATTTCCCTGCCGATCTTTTCTCCAAAACGAATAAGGGTATAGTGTAAAAATATATTAGTCCTATTGTACAGTACTTAACGTCATTTGTAACATAACTACGGTAATTTTGTATTACCGTACGATGGTTGAAATACAAGCAAAACAGTTGTTATCCGATACGATTATTAGCAAAACAACAGTTTCCCGTTCGGTTGTTTATGGCTGTACGCATTTTTGCAAGAGTATAATGTTACTAACAATACTTTTATCATTCTCTATTACTTTTTTAACTAGCAGATGGAATAAAGAGATGGAGGAAAAGAAGTGTTTCTATTGTAAGTTGGTCTCTCTCGCTGCCTGATTGTACCTGCTGCCTGTGCCTGTGGAATTTTCTAAAATATTTCCTACATATTTTCGTACCGGTATTAATTGCTAACCCCATCGTAATCGTAAGTCGAATTATCGTTACTCGAGCACTACCTATATTTGATAATTGTCTTTTCTTTATTATCCAACTTGTACTGATTTATGGGATATTTTAATTCTAAGATGATGTGCTTAGCTACTAGGTTTCGTGAATTCTAGCCTAATAAATGGCTAATCCGGCACCCTCCAGGTCCCAGTGATGCTGGATTAGTGATGGTCAACCTGTATAGTATTTCAAGCATCGTTCGGTAATACACAATTACCATAGTTATAGTACAAATAACGTTAAGTAGAATAGAACTGATGTATTTTTACATTATACCCTTATTCGATATGGATAAAAGATCTTCAAGGAAATATACTGCTAAATTTAAGCTGCAATTTGTAGCTGAATCTGAGAAAACAATGTTCAAGTTGCTAATGACTATACATTATTGTAGTTCCTCGTTGGACGAGTCGGTAGAGTTCTCGGCTAGCACTCTGCTAGGCCCACATTCGAGTCTCTGGCCAGCCAATCAAGAATTAGAGGAATTTATCTCTGGTGATAGAAATTCATTTCTCAGTATAATGTGGTTCGGATTCCATAATAAGCTGTAGGTCCCGTTGCTAGGTAACCAATTGGTTCTTAGCCACGTAAAATAAGTCTAATCCTTCAGGCCAGCCCTAGGAGAACTGTTATATCAGCTCAGTAGTCTGGTTAAACTAAGATATACTTAACTTTAACTTATAAATTATCATGCATTGGCAACATGGATGAAACTGGAAAGAAAGTATTTTAATCAAAACTACTGGGCATGAAAGAACACATTACTGCTATTTTTACGCCGATAACAATAAATATGTAAAGCTCATATTATGACGAAATAAAGAGAAAATAGCGAATGGAATCTTGATTTTAAAAGATCCATGGAAAAGATGCATATTCGTTATGTTGAGGTTTGTTTAATACAATATGTGAATATAGAGTACAGTATAATGTAGGCTAGGCTACTGTATTATTTACACAATATATCATAGTGTAGGCTAAGCTAATTCTTGTTTGTTATTCAATTTCTCTTTGTATTGAATTATCATAGGTCACTCTGCATGAACCTCCAGAATTGGCTGATATTAATAATTACTATACCATGTATGTGTAGAGTATACTTTACAGTGTAGGCTAGGCTAACATATTTGTATAGATATAGCTGGTACTGAATACCCTAGTGTAGGCTAGGCTACATTCGAGATACGTTTTTTCCAACAAACAATGGTTTTTTTAGAATCTAACCCCAATGTAAGTAGGATAATACCTGTATAAGCATTTTTAGTTTGTTTTTTTGTGTGTTTGAACTATCAAAATAGGCAGTTCTAAGTGTTTTAGAAGGGTTCTAAGTATTCGCAGATTTTAGCTATTTGCGGGGAAGGGGGGGTACGCATTCCCCATGAATACGGGGGATTTACTGTATGTATGTGTATATATACATATATATAGTCATACTCCGAAGTTACCCGAGGTTAGGTTCTGGAACCCCTTGCGCAGGGTGAATTTTCACGCAAGTTTGGCATTGTCTCTAAAAATGCTAATAAATGCTTATTTCTAAAGTTTACACACTAAATATGACCCTAATCATGCTCCCAAATTAGTAAGTTAACTTTTAAATGAAATTAAAGCTACTGTAATTTCATTTAAAAGTTAGCTTAATACATTACCCTTAAAAAAGAGAAATAAATGGTTGACATAAAAACTGAGATTTGGAAGATTTATGAGATTTGGAAGAGAGACTCTCTCTCTCTCTCTCTCTCTTCCAACCGATCTGTTTTTAGAATCGTCTCAACCTCTTTTTAACAACTTCTTTATTCTACGTCTCTTTCAGAACATGCATTTTCATGAACAAACAGTGTTTTATATTTTGACTAATACAACTCTTAGTTATTATCTCTGTTTTGGAAAGTATTTGCAACACTAGCGCATTTACACTTCGTAGATGATAAAGGTCAAATTAGATCAATTTAAACTACCTACTGTACAGGTAAAGGCATACAGAGAATTAATAAGTTGTAAAAATGTGTGAGCGCTAACTATGAAAGAGAGAGAGAGAGAGAGAGAGAGAGAGAGAGAGAGAGAGAGAGAGAGAGAGAGAGAGAGAGAGAGAGAGAGAGAGAGAGAGAGAGAGAGAGAGAGTTATTCTTACATTAGATATCAAAAGATGGAAATTCAGTATTTAACTATTAAATTAAATTAAAGTTACTGTATTTTCATTTAAAAGTTAGCGTAATACATTACCCTTAAAAATAGAAATAAATGGTGTGACTCTCTCCCTCGTTCCACCGATCTATTTTTAGAAGTCTTCTCAACCTTGTTTTTAAAAACTTCTTTATTCTGTCACTTTCTCTTTGTTCTGAATTGATCTATGTTCTGAAATGCTCTATGTCTATGTTTTAGAACAGCGCATTTACAATTTGTAAACAGTACAGGTAAAATTAGTTTAATTCAAAATTATCTACTGTACAGTTAAAGACATACAGAGAAACAGTGCTGTAATACGTAGGCTGGCTAACTTAGAGAGAGAGAGAGAGAGAGAGAGAGAGAGAGAGAGAGAGAGAGAGAGAGAGAGAGAGAGAGAGAGAGAGAGAGTTACAAGAAAAATTTGACCACTGATTAGCAACACTCCCCTTCTTGTCACGTTAAATGACATGTCTGACAGCTTTTGCCTTCACCACCTCCTTACAAAAGACGAGGGAAGAATTTGTTTGTTTAAAATAATGCGAATTTTGTAATTACAGTTTTATTATTATTATTATTATATTACTATTATTATTATTTAATTTTATTAATCTTATTATTTGAAAATTAGTACTTATTATTAGGTAAAAAGTTTATCATACAAATAAACATACCTGTATACATGTACCATGAAAATTCATCTCACTGAGAGAGAGAGAGAGAGAGAGAGAGAGAGAGAGAGAGAGAGAGAGAGAGAGAGAGAGAGAGAGAGAGAGAGAGAGAGAGAGAGAGAGAGAAATTATTACTTTTAATAATATTTAATGTTAATTTACACATAAAAGCTTGAAAACTTATAAATTACATAAAAAATTAAACACTTTTGCTGGGTTTCTCAGTGGCCACATGTCTGTGAAAAACTCGTGTATGACCATTAGTTAGGTTTCAATGAAAAATTCGTGTCTGTGAATTCATGCAACTCGAATTGCGCAAGTTCGAGGTATTACTGTACATACACACACACACACACACACACATATATATCCGTTTTTACGTGTTTCACATCTCCACATATCATTCTGTTGTGGATTTTTGTGGAACACATCATTCACTTGTCCGCGGGGAAATTTCACTAATCTGCAGATTTTTTGGGGGTTGAATCTCTAAACTATCACAATTCGAATTTTTTTTCGTAGCACAACACTGTGTATTCACTAATTACTATATTTTTTCATTAACATATACATATATACTGAGAGAGAGAGAGAGAGAGAGAGAGAGAGAGAGAGAGAGAGAGAGAGAGAGAGAGAGAGAGAGAGAGAGAGAGAGAGAGAGAGAGAGAGAATGACGGCACAAGAATTTTTAAATAAAATTATGGGAGATGGCGAGGAATAACCTCGTTTGTATGATAAATAAATGATTTACCTAATAATAAGTACTAATTTTCAAATAATAATAATAATAATATACTGTACTGTAATTTAAAAATTTATGCATTTCTAAAGTAAATTATATTTAATTTTAAACAAACAAATACATATTCTTGATCTTTTCCAAAGCTCTGAAGTGAGGGGGGAGGATGGACCTGTCATATATGTCAACTATCTGGACAGACCTTTCATGGTCAGATATTTGACATGTATGACTAGGTCCAACCTTCCCACTCACTTCAGAGCTTTGGAAAAGTTTGGGAATATGTATCTGTTTAAAATTTCAAATAATTTGCTATAGAAATGCATAGATTTTTTAATTACAGTACATTATTATTATTATGCTATATGCTGCTCATTTGGTGGTTAAATAAAATAGCTACGAATGATACTGAAAAATCTCTCTCTCTCTCTCTCTCTCTTGTACGTATATATTTTTATGGGTAAAATGTTTATGATGACTTTGAAATTATATTTATAATATCATCACAAAGATTAATGACTACTTACTGTAGTAAATAATTTTTTATCATAAATGTATTTGTACGTAATCATGAAAATACTAACATGGCTTAATTAACACCTAGCGTTCTGTTTGGAGGCATGTATGTGTCCCATCGATCTAAACTACCCGCATATTTTAGATATGCACCATACAGTAGTATTATCCTAAAATACGTACCTGTACAGTTAAATATTTCAAAGTCATCTTACAACACAGGAAAATATACATAAAATATAAGACCAGTGCATTACATACGAGCAGAACGATGAGCAAAGTTACGTAGGCCAAAGAAAACGTGCATGTCTGAATGATAGGGGATACTTAAGAGAAACAGTTGTAGGCTTAGGCTTGAACTTAATTTTGCAACCTGACTTTGAAATAATAGATAGTTATAAGCATTTTTAGGAGTGTATATAGCCTACTTAAGAGTAACAGTAGGAGAGTACTGTAATGTAAGGTTACTTTGGGTGTTTTGGGATGATGGTTTGGGGTGTATTTTTGTTTGAAATATTAAATTGTTTTAATATGATAATTGAAGGTATATTTTTGTTCGAACTATCAAATTAAGCAGTAAAATAGGCAGTTATAAGTATTTTAGTTTAAGGGGGTACAAGGTATTTGGCAGTATAAGCACTCTTATAAGGGATTTTTGCATTTCCGCGGTAGGCTCTGGAACCTATTCCCGCGTAAAAATGGGGGAGCACTGTATATATATACAGTCGACCCTCGTTAAGATGGATAATAGGGGGGCCAGGGTGTCCGCCTTAGCCGATAGTCCTTTTTAACTGGCAATATCTATATATATATAGACCTATAATAATACCCATAAATATACTGTATTTCATTATTTTTATATAGAGTATGAAAATTAAACCAACGCAGAAACATTTGAATTAAAGCTCATGGTAAAAGATGAAAATTGAAGAATAAAACATGATAAAAATTATAGAATTCAGCCGCATACGTAGATGCCTAGGCCGAGACATGAACGCATAATTGTTACGAAGTAGAGGGCTGTCGCTGGCTAGCCGATCTCCATGACAACCAGCCAGCCAATCAGGTTTTAGTTGTATTCTGTCTGAGAAAGAACTTTTGCTCAGAGAAGCTGATGATGACATAAGTGCATGTGTTTTGAATACAATACGTAGTTTTTAATAGTGTATGTATTTTACTGATTACATGAATAAAATGAATTCCTTCTTATTACTTTGGGTGCAAAATTGTTGGTTCAGGGATTCTTCAGCAACAAAATTCTTCTCTTTAATCTCTAGAGGATGGAATTACGCTACATAGGGGGAACTGGCAATTTTCTCTCTCTCTCTCTGACATAAAAACTGAATTTGGAAGAGAATTTCTCTCTCTCTCTCTCCCCCCCCTTTCCAACCGATCTGTTTTTAGAATCGTCTCAACCTCTTTTTAACAAACAAGAGTTATTCTTTTTTTCTTTGTTTGAAATAATTTTCATGAACAAAGAGTGAGAGAGAGAGAGAGAGAGAGAGAGAGAGAGAGAGAGAGAGAGAGAGAGAGAGAGAGAGAGAGAGAGAGAGAGAGAGAGAGAGAGAGAGTTCCTTACATTATATATCAAAAGACGGAAATTCAGTATTAAACTAACTATTAAATGAAATTAAAGTTACTGTATTTTCATTTAAAAATTAGCTTAATACATTACCCTTAAAAAAAGAAATAAATGGTGTGACTCTCTCCCCCATTCTGCCGATCTATTTTTAGAAGTCTTCTCAACCTGTTTGTAAAAAATTCTTTATTCTGTCACTTTCTCTTTGTTCTGAAATGCTCTATGTCTCTATGTTTTAGAACGATGCACTCAGTTTGTAAACGGTACAGGTAAAATTAGATAAATTCAAAATTATATACTGTACAGTTAAAGACATACAGAGAAACAGTGCTGTAATACGTAGGTTGGCTACTGAGAGAGAGAGAGAGAGAGAGAGAGAGAGAGAGAGAGAGAGAGAGAGAGAGAGAGAGAGAGAGAGAGAGACCCCTCCTTGTCAAGTTAAATGACATGTCTGACAGCTTTTGCCTTCACCTCCTTCTTACAAAAGACGAGGGAAGAATTTGTTTGTTCAAAATAATACAAATTTTGTAATTACAGTTTTATTATTATTATTTGAAAATTAGTACATGAACATACCTGTACACATGTACCATAAAAATTCATCTCACTGAGAGAGAGAGAGAGAGAGAGAGAGAGAGAGAGAGAGAGAGAGAGAGAGAGAGAGAGAGAGAGAGAGAGAGAGAGAGAGAAATTATTACTGTTAATAATATTTAATGTTAATTACAAATAAAAGCTTGAAAACTTATAAATTACATAAAAAAATTAAACAAACACTTTTGCTGGGTTTCTCAGTGTTGCAGATTGGGCATGTTCGCATGTCTGTGGAAAACTTGTGTATGACCATTAGTTAGGTTTCAAGGAAAATTACCATGTCTGTGAATTCCAGGCAAGTTCGATGGAGATATATATCTACCATATGTATATATATATATATATATATATATATATATATATATATATATATATATATATATATATATATATATATATATATATATATATATATATATATATATATATATATATATATTATATATATTGTCACAAAGTGTTCCAAGTATCTGGTTATTACACAGCTAATCATAATTTTAAAAATTTACTTCACTTTAGCCAGATACCTGAACTCTCATAACAATAAAATTACAACTGCATACTCAAAAGGCAACGTGATCCCTTAAAACCTTACTGATCATGTGAGAAATCAGATTAAGTTTATCAAAACAAGTGTGAGGTATCAACATTTATACAAGAAATATACTGAAGTAAAAGGGCATCTCTCCATTAAATAACTTTTATTAAACAACTTTAACCGTTTCTCTGGTTTTAATTCACTTCAGCAAAACTAAAGGACCGAAACATGTATATCACTATGCCTTATGCACACAATTAATCCTATCACTGGTGGTAAGCTGTTGTAAAACTCCAAATAGAAAAATTTATTTTAAATTCAAAATTTATAATCAGAATTCACAATCTGAAAAAATTTACTATTACTTGAAAATAACACAAAATATTCTTGAGTTAAATTACAAAGGTTAATTTATCAAGAAATTGAATTAATCAAGCAAAATTTAAACTATTCAGAAATGCTTAAGATTTGAAAAGAAAATCTAAGGAAATGAAAATTTAAATCAAGTATGCAATGTTAAATTAGATTATGTGAACATTGTTCGAAAGAAAGTTATTCGAAAGGACAATTATACGAAATGGTAATTATTCGAAATGTAAAATTCTTTATTTAAACAAATGTGTAAAAATACCAAAAAGGATGAAATCTTTTAAGTATGAACGTTATTACTAAAACTATTAAAATAGATTCATGATAAAACAGATTTACTTATAAATGCAAGTTATGCGCTACAGCACGCAAACCCTCTAATACTGAGTACTCTTCAAAGGTTGCCACTAACTTTTTTATCCTTTCATTCAAGTCACGATATTTCTTGGAACTCTTCATGTTTGTGCTTCCTGCTCTTACTTTTGCAATGTGAATTTCTTGTAAACCCTGCTCTCTTTTTAAAGCATCTAGGAACTTCCATATTGTTGGATGATGAGATGACATTTGCTGTAAAAAAGCTCTGTGCCATCCTTCAAGTGTGTTGTTAGTCCTAGGCAAATCAGTATTGACTCTCTCAAAACAAGACCACATACTTTATGAGTTTTAGTTTGGTCAGTTGTTAAAACAATTTCCCGTCTATGAATTGGATTAGCTAAGCCTGCTCTTTCTTTTTGTCTTACATTGTGAATAGTTCTTTTTATAGAGCTTATTTGTGGTAAAGCTTGACACACTTTCACTTAATTGCCATGCAATGCAGAAATGACATACTGAGGAGAATCACGGCTTTCTTTGATCACTTTTCTTCACTTTGTTCATAAAACTGCGCACTTCTGTATTGACAGCATCACCGAATGGTTATGTTCACGAGGAACTTTAATCACTTCACCATCATTGGTAATTGTTCGGCTTTTGCAATATGATGCGAACTTATTGCACTTCCAATATATCTTGTTACCAACTTGCTTGTCTTTCACTCAATAGGAAACCATCGATTTTAAGCATAGGCTTGCCTTTTTCACTTGAAATGTATTCGCCATCACTGAAGGGCTGCAGTATTCAAGAAATGAAGTCCTTGGTGCTTGATGTCCTTCACGACGTTTATTACCACTAAGAAAATCGGATAACGCTCAAACAAACATTTGAACTAAGAAAATCGGATAACGTTCAAACAAACATTCAAACAGTTATTTGACTATTTGAACAATTGCTTATTAGAGTAAGGTTCAAACAACATTTCAATACTTATCATTTCATGATAATTGTCCTTTTCATTAAATAATAACTTTCTTTCGAACAACTTTCCATTCGAATAGCTGTTTTTCAATAAATGTTTTAATAATTGTTTTCTGGTAATTTTCATGATATGGTTAAATTATTAAGAAGTACTTAAAATGCTAAGTAAATAAATGTTAAATCACCATAACATATGTGAAAAATTCAAGAGATTTGCAAACATATAAAATTTGGCAAAGTGTAAAATTCACTAAGAACTAAATAAATAATTCAAAAAAGAATCAAATAATTCAAATGCCGTTAAGAACACAGTATTTAACAAAACATGAAACGGAGTGTAGATTTACTAAAGCAAAAATCCCTTAATATATCAACTTAATTATACCATGGTAATAATAAGTAAAACTCACTTTACCTTACACAAGCTTGTGAAAACTTTCACAAAATCACCCCAAATGCAGCTGCTCAAGATTCACAAAACACTCTTTTTTGATAGGCACCATTACCAATATATACACTTTACTACTGTTATTAGACCTCAAAAGCTAAGATTAATATCAATGACTACACAAATATTTTATGTTAATAACTTCTCCCTTTTGGAGAGAGAGAGAGAGAGAGAGAGAGAGAGAGAGAGAGAGAGAGAGAGAGAGAGAGAGAGAGAGAGAGAGAGAGAGAGAGAGAGAGAGAGAATGTCTCTGAAATGAGAATGAGCAAATCTTTAGAATTCCACCTAGAAGTAAAACCCCATAGAAATACATCATTAAATTTTGGGAGCGAGATACCTAGAAGTAAAACCCCATAGAAATAGGTCATTAACTTTTGGTAGCAAGATACGTGAGAAAATATTCTAGAAAAGGAAGACGTCACTTCCTGAGCAAAAGTCTTGGGGCCAAAACTAACGTTGTCACGTGATCAGAGCAATGTAATCAACATTGAGTAATCTTAATAATAATAATAATAATAAAATAATATATAGTAATAATAATCATTAAAAAAAAAAAAAAAAAAAAAAACATCAGAGCAATCTAATCTTACACATGAGTAATCTTTAAAAAAAAAAAAAAAAAAAAATCTGTGACTCGAACAGAAAATCGTATTGAACAAAGCTTTTAGCGAAGTCTTAACACGTTCAAAACAGACTGCAGCTGGCTAATTATGATCAGCATGTTTTTTAAAACAAGACGAAGTTGGTTTTCAGAACGGAGCAGCCAATTGTCCTAACCTGTCAACGCGTCTTTCACGATGACACTTGAAGCAAAACAAAGCATTCGCTGTCACAAGTACTGTACAGAACACATATGGCTGGGAGACAAAATGCATGATTAAATACTACGTTATTATCAAAGACATTATTAATTATAAGTTATGATGTTAAGCTATCTAAATCATTAACATTAGTGAGATCTGACATTACAAAGACATTCTTACATAACTATCACTAATATACTGAATATACTACACAATATATCTTGTATAAAGGAAAAAATCACACGACAATTATAAAGCATATCATAATTTTTGGAAAATCATATTTTATACATCTTACAAGAGAATATATATATAATATATATATATATATATATATATATATATATATATATATATATATATATATATATATATATATATATATATATATATATATATATATATATATATATATATAATAAATAACAACACAATCACGTGTGGAACAGAAATAAATTTCTGACTCACACCAGGATCGAACCCAGGTCTTTCAATTGAAAGGCAAGGGTGCTGCCCACTAGGCCATACAAGTCTAAAAGAAGTTGGAACCTGAGAGCAACTACACCCAAGGAATTACATGGGCAAGCTAACTGCTTGCATACCAGTGAGTTTTCCCCAACTTCCCAACTCAGCAATGACCCAGTTGACAGCATTTCACTCGAATTATCCCTTCTGAGTGAATAAGATAGAAATAATGAACACACAATCACGTGTGGAACAGAAATAAATTTCTGACTCACATCAGGATCGAACCCAGGTCTTTCAATTGAAAGGCAAGGGCACTGCCCACTAGGCCATACAAGTCTAAAAGAAGTTGGAACCTGAGAGCAACTGCACCAAAGGAATTACCTGGGCAAGATAACTGCTTGCATACCACCAAGTTTTCCCCAACTTCCCCACTCAGCAATGACCCAATTGACAGCATTTCATTCGAATTATCCCTTCTGAGTGAATAAGATAGAAATAATCAACACACAATCATGTGTGGATACAGAAATATATGCTATATATATATATATATATATATATATATATATATATATATATATATATATATATATATATATATCATATATGATATATGTATATATGTATATATGTATATATATGTGTATATATATATATATATATATATATATATATATATATATATATATATATATGGATATATTATATATATATATATATATATATATATATTATACATCAGGTGTTTGGAAAAGGAGAGCCCCCTCCCGGGCCCCATGGAAAGTTATGAAGTTTTCTGCTATAGCCAGTTATGAAGTTTTCTGCTATAGCCTATCTCCAAGTACATTATTTTAAGTTTCTATTAAGCTATTTCTCATTTTACATTTCTTGTATTTTCAGACTGAGTGACGGACTTACATACAGCCATGGCTAATGACTCGAGGAAATCAGATGGATTGAACGAATTCGGGCTATAACCTTCAGAGAGGCCAGGGATGCTGGTGCATCCTTCATTTCACATTCCTGGAAAGCTAAATACATTAAAAGAGATGAATCCTTTGTTAAAAGAAACTGGAACAAAAATCCATATTACAGTCATCACAAAAAGAGTGAGAATCTTGGAAGGCCTAAAGTCCTTTCTCACGAGTCAAAACACATCATAGCTGAGGCAGTGGGTAGAACAAGAAAGTCTTCACATAAACTGGCGCTTGAACTAGAAACAAAAAGGGGAAAGAAGAGAAGTCATAGTGCTGTACTGTATATCGTGAGTTGAAAAAATCTGGTATCAAGCCATTTCATGTTATCAGCAAGCCCAACGTCACTCAGCAACAGAGAGAAGACCATGCATGGTTTTGTGGTTCATTTCCTAAAGATTGGGATGAAGCTGAAATTCTCCATATTGCCACATCAGATGAATTCTTCACTTACATAGTCAGGAAGCCAAATCATAAAAAATGACATTATTTGGGATGCAAAGTTGGATAATATCAGCAATGACATGCGCTATTGCCGAGTTGTGAAATTTTCTGAATGTTTGGGAATTTTTCTGTTTCACAGCCAAATGGTTAATGTGGATCATCAAAGAAAAAGAACAGTCATGGAAAGGCGAATACTTCAGAGAAACTGTGCTTACTGGAGTTATATATATAAAATAGTATAATATATATATATATATATATATATATCTATGGATATATATATATATATATATATATATATATAGTTTTGAGAAAACAGTAACCAAAAATCGTTAACATCGGGAAAATCGTCAAAAATCATAAGAAAACCTTACTTTTAATGCTCTGGGCATTGAAAACGATGTAAACTGCATTATTATTGAGTTTTACATCAAAAAAATCTTCAAATTATGATTATTCTGCCATTTAACCATTTTCTTCCGAGTAATGATTTTTATTGACGCCCCCGAACATGCGCCGTTAGCTTTTTTTAAATAATTTCTGATGAATTTTGAAAAGCCGTCTAATCGAACGTAAAGCCGGAAACCGTCCAGAAACTCAACTGCTATGGTTTTTATATTATGCTATATATATGTATTATTATATAATATATATATTAATATATATATATATATAATATGACATTCCTAAATTACGGATCAGTTAGGTTCCGAGCCCCTTTGAAGGTGAATTTTCTCCTAAGTTTGGCATGGTCTTTAAAAATGCTAATAAATGTTTATTTGAGTTTAAGTACTAAATATGACCCTAATCATGCTCCCAAAGTATTAAGCTAACTTTTAAATGAACTATAAAAGTGTAATTTTATTTAAAATTTATTATTACCATTAGAAAAGGAATACAGTATATGGTTGACATAAAAATTGAGTACTGCACAGTTTCATAATAGCGCATTTACAGTAGGTGCGTACGTATACTAATGTTACCCCTAATTCATGGGATGCCGTTTTCTGTCACTTAGAGTAAAAGCCGTTTTCTTTGCATCACAGTCAACAAAAGTACAATTCCATAAAACATCGAAAACATGTACATAATGTTCGTAGAAGGTAGTACAGTACAGGTAAAATTCAATCAATTTAAAATTATATACTGTACAGGTAATGACATACCAGAGAAATAATAAGCTGTAAAAGTATGTTTGAGCACTAACTACAAGAGAGAGAGAGAGAGAGAGAGAGAGAGAGAGAGAGAGAGAGAGAGAGAGAGAGAGAGAGAGAGAGAGAGAGAGACTGTAATAAAGTAACTGTACTGCTTTTGTATAGTATTTATGCTCAGATATATAAATACAAATTTTCCATTCTGATTTTACACCTAAAAACACGAAAAAAAAAAATTAAACACACTTTCTACAGGGGTATCATCTTTGAAAAACGCAGGGTATCACATCTTGTAAAAGTACACCAACTGAACGTGCTGTAATTACATGCACATACAGATTGCACCAGCACTTTTCTCCGAGGTGAACAGAGTAATTTTCAAAGAATGACACTTATACAACTCTTAGTTACATCTCTGATATTACATTAACGAATTCATTTTATCAAATCAGCACGACTGAACAACCTCATCTCAAGGTCATGTAAAGTCCTTGTGACAAAGACTTTGCAAATGGACATAATACTTGTATGATATTTATGTACAGAAATATAAATATAAATTTTCCATATCGATTTTACAGTTAAAAGCATGAAAACTTATAAATGTACTTCAAACATTAAACAAACATTTTCTGCAGGGGTATCATCTTTGAAAAGTGCAGTAACTCTGCAAATGGGTATCACATCTTGTAAAAGTACACTAACTGAATGTGCTGAAATTACCTTTGCATCATATTTATGCATGTACAAAAATAAAAATAATACATTTTCGATACAGATTTTACACATGAAAGCACGAAATGCATTTTTCATAGAGATTTTACATATGAAAGCATGAAATGCATTTTTCATAGAGATTTTACATATTAAAACATGAAATGCATTTTTCATACAGATTTTACACATAAAAGAATGAAATGCATTTTTCATACAGATTTTACATAAAAAAGCATAAAAACTTGTAAATTACTTAAAAAATTAAACACCCACTTCTGCAGGGTTTCTCAAAATTTCATGTTCTGTGAAAAAATCGCGGTCATGCCCATTAGTTAGGTTCCAGTGAAAAGTTTCCTAATGTGTGTGAATCTTACAAAAATCTGGAAGATCAAAGTATTACTGTATACATTATTAATATATATATTATATATATATATATATATATATATATATAATATATATATATATATATATATATATATAATATATATAATAATATATATAAAATATATATATATATATATATATATATATATATATATATATATATATATATATATATACTATATATATATATTCCATATATATATATATATATATTATATACAAATTCAAGACTGACATTACAGGAAGAGATATTATATATATATATATATATATATATATATATATATATATATATATATATATATATATATATATACAGCATATATTACTGTATATATATAATATATATTATAATAAATTACATTGAAAAATACTTTGACCCAGGATGGCGCAATGACAAAAAGCATGTTTCTCGACTGATAGCCACATATATAACCAGCAGTATTCGCAGGGGAAGCATGAGACTACCCAACGCGAATAGCTAAAATCCCTGAATACTTAAAACCCCTTCAAAAATGCTTATAACTGCCTATTTGATAGTTCAAAACACCAAAAAAACCCTCTAAGGGTGCTTATGCCCGAATATTTTAAGTTTTGTAAAAAAAAAAAAAAAGTACATTATCACAAAAATTAGATGAAAATACAGTAATCTGTGAATATTACTCTATGAAAAATACTGCAAATAGGCAAATTTTCCACGAATAACGTGTATATAGTAAAACCCCCATACAGTATTCGCGGTCTAACGATGCGTGGAGTCACCTATTCGCGGATTTCTCTATGGAACATATATACACATTATTCGCGGAAAATTTGCCCACTCGCTGTATTTTTCACTGAGAAATATTCACTAATTACTGTATTTTTATTTAATTTTCATGACTAAATGCACTTATGACAAGCATTTTTAGTTTTTTTTTTTTGTGTTTGAGCTATCAAAATGATATTTTTATGATAAAATAAAGTTTTGTACATACTTACCCGGCAGATATATACTTAGCTATAGTCTCCGACATTCCCGACAGAAATTCAAATTTCGCGGCAGGAATAGGAACCATTCCCGTTTTCTAATCAGATTTTCTCTTCCACCTGTCTCCTGAGGGGAGGCTGGGAGGGCCATGTCGTATATATCTGCCGGGTAAGTATGTACAAAACTTTATTTTATCATAAAAATATCATTTTTGTACATGCAACTTACCTGTCAGATATATACTTAGCTGATTGGCACCCTTGGAGGAGGGCAAGAGACAGCTAATAACTAAAAAAAAACAAAACAACATATGTTGTAGGATAAACAAAAAACCATGGTTCTTACCTGATTGGGCAGAAGACTTCATGGATACTGTCTATGAGTCTGCATGCCTCAAGAGCTTCAGCGAGGAAGAGACCTAAGACTGACAGCCCTTCTGGATCATATCAATGGGGGAAGACCCACTTACATGACAGAGCCTGTTATGGATCGTGTCAATGGAGATTAACCCACTTACAAGACAGAGCCCTCTACCTGAATCATATCAATGGGGGCTATCCCTCTTACATGACAGAGCTAGGTAATAATAAAACTACAAGGAGCTAACAACCAAACCCGACCACCTGACCAAGCCTAACCTTGTTAGTGATACGAGATGAAAGAGAGAGTATCTCCACACTCTCTTCCAGCCGACCATAAAAACACAACCACGCATTAAAAGAAAAACAACCAAATAGATAGACTAAAAAGGATTAGCTTCAGCTCCTTGACCCAGCACCGAATCCGCGGATACGTAAGCTCCTAGAGAGAAGCACTTCTCATACGTAACACCAACATCTCTCAAATAATGAGAAGCAAACACTGAGTTACATCTCCAGTACGTAGAGTCCACAATAGACTGGAGGGACCAAGACTTGTGGAAAGCCAGAGAAGTAGCTATGGCTCTCACCTCATGAGCATTCACTCTTAGGAGCTGTAAATGTTCGTCTTTGCAAGAAAGATGAGCCTCCTTGATAACATCCTTAATGAAGAAAGCCTGGGCGTTCTTAGAAATTGCTCTTGAAGGATCCTTGACAGAGCACCAAAGACTTTCAGTGTTACCTCCGAGCTGTTTCTTTTTCTCCAGATAACATCTAAGGCTTCTTACTGGACAGAGAGTGTGCTCTAGCTCCTGTCCTGAAATAGCGGAGAGTCCCTTGACCTCAAAACTCCTAGGCCAAGGTTTTGAAGGGTTCTCGTTCTTTGCTAAGAAGAGAGGCTTAAAGGAGCAGATCGCAGAGTCCTTCTTAAAGCCGACAGAACCTTCCAAAGCCTGTAATTCGCTCAATCTTTTAGCAGAAGCAAGAGCAAAAAGAAACAACGATTTCCTGGTTAAATCCCTGAAAGAGGCAGATCGAGGAGTCTCAAATTTATCAGACATTAAGAATCTTAAGACCACGTCCAAATTCCAGCTGGGAGGTCTAGGGGACTTGTTTTTAGAAGTCTCAAAAGACCTTATAAGGTCGTGAAGGTCTTTATTATCGGAGATGTTAAGACCTCTGTGTCTAAAAACTGTTCCCTTAGATAAAGAAGGAAATCCGCTATCTCCATTACAGAGGTACTGGAAGAGGACACTTTCTGAGCTCGACACCATCTCCTAAAGACTTCCCACTTCGACTGGTAGAGGCGCAAGGTAGAGGATCTTCTGGCTCTGGCGATAGCCCTCGCAGCCTTGCGCGAAAATCCCTTCGCTCTAACCAGTCCTTCGACAGTCTGAAGGCAGTTAGGTTTAGAGCGGGAAGGTTCTTGTGATATCTGTCGAAGTGGGGCTGTTTGAGAAGATCGCTCCTGAGAGGGAGCGACCTGGGAAAGTCTATCATCCATTCCAGTACCTCTGTGAACCAGTCTCGGGATGGCCAAAAGGGAGCGATCAGGGTGAGCTTGGTGCCCTTTGAAGAAACGAACTTTCTTATCACCTCCCCTAGAATCTTGAACGGGGGAAAAGCATAACCGTCTAGACCATCCCAATCTAGGAGAAGGCCGTCTATTGCTACTGCTCTGGGGTCCGAGATTGGGGAGCAGTAGTTCTCAATCTCTTGTTCCAATGGGTGGCGAAGAGGTCGATATGAGGTCTCCCCACAGGAACCACAGCCTTTCGCAAACCTCTTGATGAAGAGACCATTCCGTGGGAAGAACCTGGTCTTTCCTGCTGAGCAGATCCGCTCTCACATTCCTTTCTCCCTGAACAAATCTGGTGAGGAGAACGATGTTCCTCTCCCCCGCCCATAACAGAAGGCTCCTTGCTGCGACGTACAGGAGAAGGAATGAGTCCCTCCTTGCTTCCTGATATAAGCCAGGGCTGTGGTGTTGTCTGAATTGACAAGAACTACTGACCCCTTGACCAGAAGTTCGAATCGATCGGGCAGCGCTAGATGAATGGCTACTAGCTCCTTCATGTTGATGTGCCAGGACCTCTGATCTGTGTCCCAGGTGCCTGACACTTCTTCCGAGCCTAGTGTTGCTCCCCAACCCGACTCCGACGCGTCTGAGAACAACACTAGGCGAGGGTTCGGCGGTTGCAGAGGAAATCCTAGACCCAGTTTCTGGGGTCTAACCACCAACGGAGATGTTCCTTCACTTGATTTGTGATCTGAAAGGAGTCTGACAACTCTTGGGACTTCCGATCCCAAGATTCTTTCAGGAAGAACTGTAGAGGTCTTAGGTGAAGCCTTCCTAGAGAAACGAACTGTTCCAGCGAGGAAATGGTCCCCAGCACACTCATCCATTCCCTCGCCGAACATCTGTCTTTCTCTAGAAAGTCTGTCACCTTTTGAAGGCAGCGTTCCCTTCTTTCCAGGGAGGGAAACGCTCGAAAACCCCGAGAATCCATCAGAATCCCCAGGTAGACAATTTCCTGCTGAGGAATCATCTGAGACTTCTCGAGGTTCACAAGAAGTCCTAGAGACTGAACCAGATTTAAAGTACGAGAAAGGTCCTCCAGACAACGGTTTTTGAATTGGACCGAATTAGCCAGTCGTCGAGATACAAGGAAATCCTCACCCCCTCCAAATGCAACCAGTGAGCTACATTCCTGAGAATGGTCGTGAACACTTGGGGAGCTGTGGAAAGTCCAAGCACAGAGCCCTGAACTGAAAAGTTCTGCCGCCTACCATGAACCTTAGGAACTTCCTGGAGGAGGGATGGATGGGAACGTGGAAGTAAGCATCCTGAAGGTCCAGGGACACCATCCAATCTCCTTGACGAAGTGACGACAGAACCGAGGACGTCGTCTCCATAGAGAACTTCTTCTTGATGACGAATGAGTTCAGGGAGCTCACATCCAAGACCGGTCTCCACCCTCCCGAAGTTTTTGGCACTAGAAAAAGCCGGTTGTAAAATCCCGGGGAGTGAAGATCTTGCACCGGTTCTATGGCAGCATTTGCTAGCATTTGTTCGACGGCTAGCAGAAGGGCTTGCCTCCGCACAGGATCCTTGTATCTCGCCGATAACTCCCTCGGAGTTGTTGTCAAGGGAGGCTTCGAGATGAAGGGAATGAGGTAACCCTTCCTCAAGATAGAGAGGGACCATTCGTCCGCCCCCTTCTGTGCCCAGGCTTCGGCGAACTTCAGAAGTCTGGCACCTACTGGCGTCTGGAGGACTTGCTTCTCACTTGGACTTCCTGGTAGGGAGTCCTGAAGGTCTTGATCTTCTTTCAGGCCTACGCCTCCTGATAGACCTGGATCCTCGAAAGGGCTCCTGAAAGGGGGCCTTCTCCTTCTTAGCAAGGGGAGCAGTAGGTCTCATCCTCTTAGACGACTGCGCCAGCAGATCCTGAGAAGCTTTCTCAGACAAAGAACGAGAGACCTCCTTCACAGTGTCTTGCGGGAAAAGATGGCTAGACAGAGGAGCGTACAAGAGGGAAGACCTCTGGAGAGGAGAAACCGATTTGGAGAGGAAAGCACTGAAGACTGATCTCTTCTTAAGCAGGCCAGTGCCGAACAGGGAAGCGATCTCCATAGAGCCGTCCTTAACAGCCTTGTCCAAGCAAGACAACACACTGCTGAGGTCCTCCATACTGACCGAGTCCTCTTCAAGACTCCTCTTAGCTAAGGCCCCTAGAGACCAGTCCATAAAGTTAAAAACTTCCAGCACGCGGAAAAGGCCCTTGAGGAAATGATCCAATTCACAAAGTCCCCAAGAAGCCTTGGCCGAATTAAGGGAGAGTCTTCTGGAAGAATCCACGAGCGAAGAGAAGTCTGAGCCAGCCGATGAGGGGAGGGCTAACCCCATCGGTTCCTTAGTCTCGTACCACATTCCCGCTCTGCCCGAAAGCCTAGAGGGAGGCAAGGAGAAGACAGTCTTGCCGGCATCCTTCTTCGAAGAGAGCCACTCTCCGAAGCCTTTAAGCGCTTTCTTCATCAAGATCGTAGGTCGCATTTTAACCAAAGAGGAAGACTTCGAGGCCTTGGTGCTCGAAAGCATGGAACCAGGAGAAGGAGGAGAAGCAGGCTTGAGGGAATCTCCATACTCCTGAACCAGCAAAGCTGTCAACCTCTTGTAATCAGAAACGTTGATATCCTTGGGGGATTCGTCCTCCGATAACACCTCCAGGCCTGAAGGAGGAGGAGAACGTTTGGAAGTAGAAGGGCACTTGCCAGAAGAAGAGCGCCTAGAAGGAGAGGAGCCTTTGTCCACTGAAGAACGACGATCCGGAGAGAAGCGCCTGCTAGATGACTGGCGCCTGACAGGAGAAGAGGCTCGAACGGTACAGGAGCCCTTGCTGGGAGAGGGGCGCCTACCAGAAGGGAGGGAGGCTGGCGAGGAGCTTCTATGAGGCGAAGAACGAGACTGACGAGAAGAGCGTTTCACTGGGGAGAAAGCATCTCCAACAGGAGAAGACCGACGACGACGAGGGCGCGAGCGCCTGGGAGGAGAGGCGCTATCCGCCGACGAAGAGCGCCTAGGAGAGAAGCGCCTACAAGGAGAGGAGCGCCTACAAGGAGAGGAGCGCCTACCAGGAGAGGAGTGCCTGCTGCTGGAGGGGCGCTTAACAGGAGAAGAACGCTTCACAGAAGACGACTTGCTGGGAGAAGAGTGTCTCTTGGAGGACTTGATCGGAAGAGAGGCATCCTTCCTACGAGAAGAGCTCTTTGATAAAGAGCCAGCAAGAGCAGCGAGCTGAGCCTGGAGGCCCACCAGGATCTGCTTGGTGGACTCCTGACCACCAGAAGAAGAGGAGGGAGATCTTCGAGTTCTCTTCTTTGCCACAGGAGAACCCTCAGGGAAGCGCTCAGGGCTAGAGTCCAATGTGTCTCCTCTAGGAGCCTTCCAAGTCCTCTTCAAAGGGCGCGACTCCTCAGCCGAACTCCAACCACGCTTGGGTGAAGAAGAAGCAGAAGACGAGAAACACTTCTTCAAGATCCCTTTTCTACGGCGATCTAAGGCAGCCTGGGACGCGTCAACAGGCACTGCTGAAGGGACGCCTGACCGTTGGGAGCGCTCTTCATCCCCCTTGCGGCTGTCGACATTCCTCCTCCACTGGGTCTGGGAGTTTGGAAGAGGTCTAGGCCTAGGAGCGATGCGGAGCTGGTCAGACGCCCCCTCCAATACACTGGGGACACTACACACATCACTATCACTTCTCACTTTCTTTTCCTCCAAAGCACGCATCTGCAACTGCATCTTGCGGATCGTGGCCTTCATTGCAGCCATCTCCACGACAGCGAATCCACAGGTTCGACGAAGGGTGAAGGAGCTGAAACAACTGGAGTGACAGGCGAATCTGGAAGAGTGTTAGGTTCTAATTCTACCTCCTTAGAAAGAGACCTACTTGAGCTTCTAGAAGAAGCCTTCCTAACTCTATCCTTCTCTAACTTTCGTACATAAGAGTTCAAAGCTTTCCATTCCAGATCAGTGAGATTCTCGCATTCAACACAAGTGTTCTCAATCAAGCAATCATTCCCCCTACACCTCGAACACACAGTATGAGGATCTACCGAAGCTTTCGGTAGTCTCACCTTACAATCAGACCTAACACACACACGAAACACAGGTGCAACACTCTGATCAGACATTCGTACAGAAAATACCAAAGCCAAAATCAAAATCAATCCACAAAAGCGTATGCCAAGCCAAAAATCCAATACGTCACCAAAGGTCAGTCCAAAATAATCCTCAGCAAGCGAAAAATGAAAATCTAAGCAGAAGGAACCAACAACAGATGTTGCCGGAACCAGCGACAGAGAAAATCTGATTAGAAAACGGGAATGGTTCCTATTCCCGCCACCCAGCGGCGGGTATGGTAGATCACCTGACCTACCTGTCGCGTGTGCCACGAAATTTGAATTTCTGTCGGGAACGTCGGAGACTATAGCTAAGTATATATCTGACGGGTAAGTTGCATGTACAAAAATAGGCAGATCTACGTGTTTTTTGACAGGGTTTCAAGTATTTGCGAATTTTAGCTATTAGTGTGGGGGTGGGGGTGGTAAGCATTCCCCGCGAATACAGGGTGTTTAGTGTGTTTGTTCCATAGAGAAATAAGGGAATTGAAGAGTCCACAAATTGTGAGCCTGTGGATCCGTGGGCTGACTGTATATATATATATACATATGTAAGTACATATATATATATATATATATATATGTGTGTTTGTGTGTGTGTGTGTGAAAACATTCTAACTATTGAGGCTCTTTATTTAGGGTAGGCCAACAATCACGAATACCAAATCCGTGTAGGTAATCTCAACGTGTGTGATAAGTTTTAAATAAGATAAGATAACTGACCGTAAGTCAGCTAGCTTCTCCTAACAAATTGCTATTTACGCACATTAAGAAAACAGCATCTCTTCTAATGTTGTGAGCAGCCCATGCCTGATCATTAGGAAATTTGAATTTTGCTGGCTAATTTGAATGGCATACTATAACTTTTAAGAGTTCATTGTTTCAAAATACAAACTGCGGAAGGCACTCCTCCAGAATACGAGCTTTCAGTAAGACTAAGTATCACGGCTTTACCTTTTAACGTTACTGCTCCACAGATATATTAGTTCCCTCACCCACCCACCCTCTACCATATTCCCTGAACGCCAAAAATCGATATCTGGATCACCAGAATGGCTAAACAGACTTCGACGAAATTTGGCACAATTAGAGACCTTAATGGGAAGCCTCTATAGCCAGAGTTTCATCCCAGTTGGTTGAATATTTCCAGGGTTATGAAGGGCAAAATTCAGGGTTTTAGTGTACCCAGGGTGGTTGGGCTTTACTAACCGCTAACTACCATGGTAGCTGATATCCTTTTATACTGATGTAAAAAGGTAATCTTGGTTAACAGAGTGCTAGCTTTGGGCAATATGGCCCCTTTTCATGCTGTATAACCTTGATACATAAACTAGATGAATAAATGCTATAAGCTTGTCCATGTATTGTTTTCAAATAAAGAAACTAAATTTTAAGACAGTAAAGAGCACACCATGATTCAAAATCATTAGCCATCACCCAAAACAAGAAAATGATCTCATGTTATATTGAAACCTATACTGATAAGGAAAATATGATGGAAAATTTTTGACAACAAATCAGAGAGCACTACGGTACTAAGCAATTTCAAGCCTTTCATCCATTCATGTTACAACCAAATAATAGAACTTACCTGTGATATGGGTGGTTCATGGAGATCCAACTTGAGTTTTTCAACCACTTCATTGAAGTCATGAGCATCAAATGCTACAACATCTTTAACGACACGATTGTGGGTGCTTTCTCTACCACAATGGACGGCCTTCAACACTCCTGAAATATTGAAAGGGATTCAGCAATACAAAAAAGAATGGTACAAAGCATTACATACTTATCTCATAAAAAAGTGGACGTATCATAAGGGCCTGGATAGAAAAATTATCACAGTATTTAATCTGACAGCACTGCAATAATTTCAGAACTGAACAAAACAATATGGTAACACTTCCAGCAGGAAACCCCCAATTGATGCTACAAGATTATTATGCCACAGCTCAATTCTCTTTGGTCTTTCCTCCTTCCTCAATAAATATGTGATAAATGACCTTCACTATGTGCAGCATGCCCTTGTGTGTTGACTTTGGGCATATTTTCTAAATTGGTTATGGTAGTGAAGTTTGTAGCAAACTTTATTTCTTCCGTTGTCACTTCACGCTAATAATTACAAGTTTATTTTTTTTATACAGCTCAGATATACTAGTGAGTTCCCAACTGCACCCTCACAGGAAAGTGGAAATTATGCCCTTGTATGGTTTGATTGACTGCAAGTGGAAGATTGGGAGTTAGCAGCAGACAGCTTGAGGAGGATGGCTGAATTCTGTTACATCACTTGCATACTTTTGCAGCTACTTCATGTATACCTCTGAAGCAATTGTGTTAGGTTAAGATACACTTTTATGAATAAGGAAAGTTGTACCCTCTCCACTTAGGCAGTTATTCAGAACACCCTTAGTGACAAGTGTTGTTTAGTATTAATAAAGAACTGAAAGTGGAATTTGGTTATTAGTAAATGACAGTGAAATTTAGTGTTCAGATATTGATTTGTGAAATGAGAGTTTGGTGTTCTGTGTTAGTTTGTAACAGCAGAAGTTTGATGAACATTTGTTGGGGGTACCGAGCTTCAACTTCAATCCATGTTGTGATACTTATGTGTACAGGAAGTTCATTATTGCGTAACACCTGCAGAGTGTTAACTTGTAATCTAGTAAGATAAACTATTATTATTTCTGAAAACATTTAATATACAGGTTACTGTTATTTGCAAATAAAACCATAGTCTTAGCATATTTGTAAATAAAAATTAGTATAATTGATTGTGTCTGATTGCATGTGTGTATACATGCTATTAATAAAGCTACGTTTCAAGAAAATACTTTTTTCTTTAACCTTCAAACCCCTCCTCAATCTGACCCCAGATTACAGTTTTCAATACAGGCCCAGCATGATACAGTCATACCTTACAAACTTTACATTATATTTTTTGAACAACTTAAATTTTTTCTTTATATAAAAGACAGAATCATGTCACTATTCTGGACCAATCAAAATCACACCATTCTTGAAATGTCACTGCCTGGATTTAAAAAAATGAAGGCCACCTCAAGTCCATGTCAAGAGCTATCAAACGAATTACTATATGCAACCAAAGTTTATGTAATCTGTTAAGATATTTCATTGGATTGTAGGTTTCAAGGCATTTAGACATAAGGCATCTTTGTTCGTATCCTTTCAGCTCATGCTATAATACTTTCAGCCATTTACTTAAAATGTTACCTCTGGTCTCTTCCCATAAGCTGATTAACTTCTGGTTGACCGTGGTAACTGCTATTATTTTACTATTGTATCAGTTTCCCTCAAGTCCAACAGTGTTTCACATAAATCTTCAATAAAAGTAATCAAATTCATTTAATAAGAAAAGAAAAAACTTATACATATGTGCTTAAAAGTTGAATAAAAAAATATATAAGGTAATGCCAAGGAAGAGCTAGTACATCATACATTATAGTCTATTTTTTATCATGGAAGTCAAGATTCCTATTGAAATTCTCCATGTTTCCAGCAACTTTGATCAACTAATTATTTATTAACACAAATATTTTTGCTTTATTCAACTGTACTTTATTACATATTATTTTAATATTTTTTATATTCATGTTTTTCCCATTCTTTGGCTAGGTTGTATGTCTAGTATTTTCATCTCCACATTCCTTAATTTTACCTAATTAGTTTGAATTTAGCAGCTAGGCAACTGGAAAAGTATATCAAATTCCAAATTACGGATAATGGACTTGGGATCCAATTTACTGAGGGTATAATAAAATGCTTTTTTGGTTTATTGTATAACTAATACACACTGCTGTTTCCTATGGTGAAAACAAGCACTTGAAAACAATGCTTTACCTGGACCTCAGCAAAAATTCTCAGCATGAAAAGGGTTTATTTGAAGGTACTTCATTCCTTATGAAAACCCACTCAAATGTATGGAAACTGATCCCTTATCAAATATCTTTATCCTTAAAATGGCTAAGATTCAACTACTGTATAACTAACTAAAGAGATCATATAATAGTACCATCTTACTCAAATTTTTATATATAATTTGGTTGCAGTCAAATGGAGTCAACTAACAGTTCTTTTAATCTAATAGCAATATTAATACTCATACTGTATCATTATTAAAAAGGGTAAATGAATGACAAAGTGGTAGGGCAAAACATTCCCAACACAGCAACATCTAGTATTATTACTAAGATTAAAACTACCATAAACAAAAGCTTACCAACAGCACCAGTTGTTTTTCTATCTAATCCAGCTCCCACATGATCAGCGTGTGCTTTTGTTCTATCTTCAAACATCATTTCACGGGCATTAGAGGCACGAGGTAAGTAACGGAGACGTTCTAACTCATTTATACCTGCCCTGCTTGGAAAAAAATTTTAATTCAACATCACAAAGCAAAATTCTAATGAAAAAAATAGTAATTCAATTCATACATTAAGAGCTCAATTGCATAATATGGGCACCTTTCAATGCATTAAAAATTTCAGATTTTTGCAACATAATTATAGGCCATAAACTTAAAGAGACTGAGAGTGCCGAAGCAATGATGACAATTTACTTGATATCAAAATGTTATCTATTAACCCTTTCAATGCGAACCTGTAATCACAGTGCACTAGTGACGAGAACATTGTCCTGCTAATCGTGTAACTGACTAATTTTCTCCCTTTTGTATTCCATTTTGATTCTTTGTTGATTTCATTACTGTTAAAACATTACACTGTATTATTATGTTATTGTAATACTTTATTAATGTAGTGATGAAATATGCAAATGATATGTAGGTAATCATTCATATACTGAATTATGTGGCTTTATTGTCGATTCATTTCAGTGTGATACCTTTCAAAGCATGGAGTAAAGTAACACCATTTTCGTTATTCAGTAGGAAAATCTTTATTATAAACGCTTGCTCTTGGCCAAAAATTTCATTTTGAAAAACCTCACACAAAATTAAGAGACTTGGCATTCTGTAGAAAAATGTGAATTTATTATCTCCCATAAAAGTTTCAGAGCACCAATGTTTTACAAACTGAATCTTCAATGGTCTTCCATATGCAAATTTTATCATGTTTTCTTTGTTTACCAACTTTACTCAACATCTATGGTGCTTGACAAATCTGCTTCCTCCTCTGTCATTTCCTTTGATTCATGATCATCGCTGATTAAACTTGAAGTTAAAAAATTATCTAAGGTTAGTTTGTATACAACTACAATATAATAAACCACCATATTCACTACTGTCACCTTCAGAACTGTCTAACAGTTCAGGTCTACTACTATCGTTGTCTTCAGGGCATTTTCATGATTACTGAAGGTCTAGTCCTTGTCCTGAGATTATCCTGTATGTTGGAAATCAGATGTTGCCAATTATCACTAGAAATATAGACAAAGGTCCCTTAAAATGATGAGGGAAACACGTTATCTATTACGAGCTGACTAACTAGTACTAAAAGAATAGCAACTGAAGAGATCAGTCCCACGTCATAAACGAGACCTTTTGATGACTAAGGAGATCAGTCCCGCACAGCAAAAGGGTTAACTTTCTCTGATCTATACCTTTCACTGCCACCACATTCACACAAATTGGACATATCATTTCCAGTAATTTTACACACCTCTTCCTCTTAGCTGGTGATTTACCCAATTCTGCTGTTGGAATAAGTTGTTCCCCAGGCCGAATCCACAGAATGGGACCATCATTGCTCTGCTGGGGTGAGGACATTTTCACTATAGACATGGGACCCCATGGCATTGCCTGAAAAATTAAAAAATACACTTTTTGGTATAGAAATTCACCATTCCTTCTCTAAAAAAAGTTAATGCACTGCAATCCTCCACCAAAGCAATTAGCAATTACCCAAATCAATGGTTATGGTTTCTTTAATAGAGATCAGCGCCAACATTAACAAGCCAAATGGTAAACCATAGATCCAAATCCATTTTGAGTAACAAATAAGTTTAATCAACCACTCCCTGTAACTTGACAAATCCTCAAAAAATCATAGCTCTATTCATTAGTGTTAACTAGGGCCCTGTTCACACGGATGCAAAAAGTGGTGACCGTACATATTACAGCGGTTATCCGCGCGGTTCATTAGTATTAATATGGACATGGAGGAAATAACATGTGTGTACGATACTGTATGTTCAAAACACTATATCCAAAACCTGAGAGAATATGACCATAAAATAATATGACGATTTACTTACACTGTATATATATATATATATATATATATATATATATATATATATATATATATATATATATATATATATATATATATAATTGAATCACAAAAACATGGAACATGATGAATATATAAATATGACAAAACCCACAAAAAAAGAGAGGAAAGAGAAACATTGAAAGCTGAGGCCTTTTGACTAAGCCCTTTACTTTTACTCTGCTAAGTAAAGGACGTCAGTGAAAGGCCTCGAGCATTCCAGCATTTCTTTCCTTTGTGGATTTTGTCTTATACAGTGTGTGTGTGTGTGATATATATATATATATATATATATATATATATATATATATATATATATATATATATATATATATATATATATATATATATATATATATATATATATAATATATATATATATATATATATATATATATATATATATATATGTATATTTTGATATCTTATATATATATATATATATATATATATATATATATATATATATATATATATATATATATATATGAAAATAAGAAGGCCCATAAAACACTATTTAAACGTTGAAACCATATATTTCGGACTTGTTTCTGTGCCCTGTTCACTGGTAGAATATGGACAGGTGGAAAGTTACAATGGTATATATACAAAAACATGAAGGTGTGGCCTTAGGCCTCCGATGTTAAGGAGGTGGC
Organism: Macrobrachium rosenbergii; assembly: GCF_040412425.1. NCBI lineage: Eukaryota > Metazoa > Arthropoda > Malacostraca > Decapoda > Palaemonidae > Macrobrachium > Macrobrachium rosenbergii. Next base: position 15,366,734 of record NC_089767.1, read on the forward strand.
GTTTCTTAAGAAGGAGGAGATTGACCAAATTCCCTAGTGGTTTTTGGCCTCATTAGCTCCCGTTTGGCGATGGATCTGGCGGTCGCGTTTCTTGGGTCATCTTCTTCAAAACGGGTGCGAGGATTAAGGTGTCAATGAAAATGTCCTCCTGACAGGTTCATATTGTTGGTTTGATTGATGATAGCAGATTCCAGCATCTTTCTTTTGTAAATGACAGCTACTTTGAAAACCAACTCCGCCTACCCAGTTAATGACATGCCCTGTATTTCTAATATGTATTACACTGTAGTATTACAGGAAAAGACATTCATATATATATATATATATATATATATATATATATATATATATATATATATATATATATATATATATATATATATATATATATATATATATATATATATATGTATATGTATATATATATATATATATATATATATATATATATATATATATATATATATATATATATATATATATATATATATATACACATATATACATACATATATATATATATATATATATATATATATATATATATATATATATATATATATATATATATATATATATATATATATATATATATATATATATTCCACAGACCTATCAATGTTAACATGCTTTTTGTTCAGAATATCATACAAGCATGTAGTATTTTGCATAATTTTGTAAGGGCATGAGATGCTTACAGGTGGTACATAGAAATGCTATTTCAAGCACCACTGATAAAACTGTCTGAAGGAAATGTATTGAGAAGAAGCATGTTGCTTCCTCTGCAAGAGATCACTTTGCAGTATATGTATTTCATTCATGGAGGAAGAGTTGAACTGCAGGATAAACTGATATAATGTAAAGAATATAAACTTAGAAATTCAATAAAATGTGTAGAAAAGTACAATTTTTTCTTTAGTTTTTATCAGAATGCAGATTATTTCAAGTAGTTCCTCCCAACACTTTTTATTTACTATTTTGTCACAATCATCTAATCTAATGTCCCACATGGCTGGACATTTTTCAACTTCATCAAGGGAAATGTCAATGTCGAAGCGACTAGTCTCCATTTTGACGTGATGCAGGCAAATCCGCACAGTCCATGTAACAGACAATAGTTAACACGTGTCCATGTAACAGGCAATAGTTAATATGTGTATCTTGAACTGTGTGGTTGCAAAGGGAAATTCAGACTGTGCAGCTGCTCTTTTACATAGAGTGGTTTATGTTTCCTAACACCAGCAGTAATGAGTTGGACCACTGATGGATGATACCAACATACACTAAATATGCCACACTGTCAAACTTCTCAGTTCCAGATGTCTTTTATTCCTCACACCACTGAAATGTGGAATAGTCTCGCTGAGAATGTTGGGTGATTAGAACCTAAAAAGTTCAAGCGATGATGCAATGCATTACTGTACTACCATAAAACAATTCACCTTGTATTTTTAATAATTATTACCTATCTATCTGAGCCCTTCTTTGGCTGAGTCGGTTGAGCTTCAGACTGTCATTTGATGGGCCGGAGTTCAATTCCCGCGGCCGGCTGATGAAGAGTTAGAGGAATTTATTTCTGGTGATAGAAATTCATTTCTCGCTATACTGTGGTTCGGATTCCACAATAAGCTGTAGGTCTCGTTGCTAAGTAACCAATTGGTTCTTAGCCACGTAAAATAAGTCTAATCCTTCGGGCCAGCCCTAGGAGAGCTGTTAATCAGCTCAGTGGTCTGATAAAACTAAGGTATACTTACTTTACCTATCTATCTGCTAAAATATTAATTAACATTTTTTCTTTTCTCATAACTGGTCTCTTCTTTCTGTATTTCCTACTACCTTCTGTTACTTCTTTCAAATAAACACCATATTCTTTGGAAGCTTGACACCATATTCTTTGGAAGCCTGAATTTCAAGTCAATGGCCCCTTAGGCTTGCCATTTGAGTAAGAGATTATCTTCTACATGATAACAATAAATTCAGAATTTTTTAATTCTTGTTGAATGATATTAGCCACTCAAATAAATGTATCATTATGAATCATATTAATCATATCACAGTGCTCCCCCATTTTTTCGCGGGGATAGGTTCCAGAACCCACCACAGAAATGCAAAATCTGCGAAAATGCAAAATCCCGTCTAAAAATGCTTATAACTGCTTACAGTATAACTGCCAATACCCAGTACCCCTTAAACTAAAATGCTTATAACTGCCTATTATAACAGTTGACTGCCTAATTTAACTGTTCAAACAAAAATACACCTTAAATTATCATACCAAAACAATCTAATATCATTTCAAACAAAAATACACCCCAAAACACCCAAACTCATCTTACATTACCCTCCTACAACTGTTACTCTTAAGTATATACACCTCTAACATGCTTATGACTGCCTATTTTAACAGTTCATCGCCAAACTTAACAGTTCAAACAAAAATATACCTCAAACTATCATCCCAAAATACCCCAATATAATTTCCAAGTCATCTTACAACATTAATTACATGCCTAACACTGTTACTCTAGTATTGCCCATAATTCAGACATGCACATTTTCTTTTGCCCAACTTAACTTTTCACACCATCTACTGTACTGAGCATAACGCATGTGCATTTTATTGATGTTTTGCTGTGTTGTAAGAAGATTTTGAAATGATATTTACTGTAAAGTACATATTTTAGGATAGCACTACTGTATAGACCTTGTCTAAAATACATGGGTAGTTTAGAGCTACGGGACACATTCCTCCAAACAGAATGCTAGGTTTGTTATGTCACGTTAGTATTTTTGTGATTATGACAAAAAATAAGATTTAGTAGTGTAGCACAGTACTGCATAATTTGGTATTTTCATTTCCCAAAAGTACTGTAAAGTTAAATTTTCGTATACATACAGTATACACTTTATGTACAGGGTAAGTACACTGTAAATAATTTTTATCATAAAAATCGCAATTTTTTAAAAGTATATTGTATTTTTTCTAACCATACAAACCTGAGGTCCTTTACATTAAGAGTTACTTTCAGCACATCTAGAAATGGCCATTGAACTTTTGAACAAGGTGGTTAGGCATTAACTACCATCAGGGAGGTGGGAGTACTGCCTGCCCGGATGTAAACATTCCAATTTGCCTTTTGGCCCAGGTGTCAGATTGAGGGTGGCATGAGGTGGGCATGAAATGTAATGTAAAGGACCTCAGGTTTGTATAGTTAGGAAAAATACAATTTACTTAAAAAATTGTGATTTGTTCTGACACGATATACAAACCGTCGGTCCTTTACATTAGGAAGACTCACTGGTTGGTGGGAGGAATCTAAGTGATTCTTTATGAACTGACTGGAGTTCGCCACACCTTGTGTTCCCTTCCTGGTCGATGGGGAAAACTGTCTCTGACAAAAATGATCGGGTTGTAAGAAATGCGAGATCAATTGTCAGACTTCTAGGCCCCTTTGCATGAATGAGGAAACGTCAGTTCAAGCAAAGTAGGCTAGGAAGAAACCTCATAATCGGTGACATTAGGCAAATACAAGCATTGGGTTTGTCTTATTGTCACGGTCTCCCTCCTCCCCTTCCTAGAGGAAGGAGCGGGATTGCTTCTATGAGCCTGAAAGGAAATAAAACAGAAGCTCTAGTTGAGTGTTTACCTGCATCGGCCGCCAGATCCAGCATGTAACAGCACGTCCGCTCCCTGCCCATAGGAAGAGAGCCGACATGACGAGAAGGAAGAGAGGCCAACCACTCCACATTCATTCTCACATCCACAACCGTACATCTTAGGCAAGATGCAACCTGTCCTGTTAGAGGAGCTGGGTAAGCTACGCAACTTGTTGAGCAGCCACCACAGGATGCAAGGAAAACTTGTCCAAGGACTTGTGGGCAACATCCCGAAGGTAGAAGGAAGTGGAGGTAGTCTGTTGGGACCACACCCCTGCCTTCAAAACCTGTGGGACTGACAGGTTCTTCCAGAATGCAAAGGACGGACCAATGCTGTGGACCTCGCAAGCTCTTGGACAAAGTGTACTGGTGTTTTCTTCTCCAGTAGCAGAATACATTCTCCTTATCGTCTCACAGAGTCAGAAAGAAAAATTAAGTATGCCTTAGTTTTACCAGACCACTGAGCTGATTAACAGCTCTCCTAGGTCTGGCCCGAAGGATTAGACTTATTTTACGTGGCTAAGAACCAATTAGTCAGAAAGAGATAAGTGTTCTTGGACACTTCTTTCTTGGTCGAACCAGTCGTCAACACTCAGGCCAGAGATGGCGAGTCCTCTTCGGGTAGCAACGCAGCACTTCAACAGGACACAGTAGCATCTCATCTAGGTCATTACCAACAAAGTCCTCTAGGGAGGGGATCATGAAGGACTCGAATCGAACATCAGGGACCGATGGGTTCTGCATCTTCGCTACAAAGTCCAGGACGAAGTCGAGTGTAACTGATCCCCATCCCCTTGAGTGTTTAACATCAAAAGAAAGTCTGTGAAGTTCGCCAACTCTCTTCGCCGATGCCAAGGCAAGCAAGAAGACGGTCTTGAGGGTCAGATCCCTGTATGATGACTATCGTAAAAGCTCGTACAATGCTTGAGTCAGGCTCCTTAGAATGAGTCACATCCCACATACGGGGGCCTTAGGTCCCTGGGTGGGCAAGACCTCTTGAAGATTCTCATCAGTAGAGAGATCTCGAAGGATGAGGATATACCTACCCCTTTTGGCTGCAAGACTAGGCTGAGTGCGGCTCGATAGCCTTTTACTGCTGAAACAGAGAGAAGCTTCTCTCGACGAAGAAAGACGAGGAAGTCTGTGACCTGCTGAACAGTTGCTCCAACCGGAGAGATATCCCGTCCATGACACCAACCACAGAAGATGGACCACTTTCCTTGGTATACCACTGTGGAGGATCATCTGAGGTATCCAGCCATTCTTTGTCGCTGTGCGATGCGAAAAGCCTCTCGCTGGCAGGAGATGGTGGCTAACCTCCAGCCGTGAAGACACAGGGACTGCATTGCCAGGTGATACCACCTCACATGGGGTTGACACAGCCAGGTGATACCACCTCACATGGGGTTGACATAGCAGGTTGGGCCAGGGAGGGATCTCTCTGGGCGCCTCGGAAAGGAGAGCTAGCAGGTCGGGATACCAAATGGCCTGAGATTCGGAGTGATCATTACTTGGCTGATCACTCTGCAAATCAGACAAAACAGAGGAAAGGCGTAAATGTAGAGGTTGTCCCTCAGATGTTGGAACGCGTCTTCTGCAGTGGCCCATGGGCCCGGCACGACTGAGCAGAAGACCTGAAGTTTTCTGTTGTGCTGGGTGGCGAACAGATCGATGACTGGATGCCCACAACAGGTCGAACAACCTTTCTGCGACTTCTGGGTGAAGGGACCACTCTATTCCGGTCACCTGCTTCTAGCGGCTGAGCTTGTCTGCCACTACATTCCTCTTGCCTGGAATGCACCTGGCTGACAGCTCTACCAAGTGAGCCAGCCCCCACTCGTGCACCTGCATTGTCAACTGGTGAAGCAGGAGGGATACTAGACCACCCTGCTTGTTGACGTATGCCACTACAGTGAACCCCCCGTATTCGTGGGGGATGTGTACCACACGCCCCCGTGAATAGCTAAAATCCGTGAATACTTAAAACCCCTCTAAAAACACTTAGAACTGCCCATTTTGATAGTTTAAACAAAAGAAAACCCTGTAAAAAATGCTTACACCTGAGTATTTTAATAGTTTTATCACAAAAAGTGAATTTATTCATGAAAATTATATGAAAATGCAATAATTAGTGAATATTTCTCAGTGAAAAATACAGCAAATGGGCGAATTTTCCATGAATAATGGGTAGATATGTTCTACAGAGAAACTCACGAATGCGTGAGTCCGTGAATCGTGAGAACACGAATACGAGGAGTTTACTGTACCGTGGTATTGTCGTTCATCAGTACGATGGAGTGTCCCATCACTCGATCCTGGAACTCTTTGAGAGCCAGGAAGGATGCCTTGAGCTCCAGGATGTTGATGTGAAGGTGCTTGTTGTCAAAGGGCTGAAAACTTCTCGGAGCCTTCCAAGTACGCAGTCAAGACGATGGGAGACTTGACTAAAGGAGGCTTCTCCCTGAATGGAATGGAGTAGCCCTCTTTCAGGACTCTGATGATCCAAGGTTCTGCCCCTCTGTGGTTCCATTCCTCCCATAAGAGGCGAAGTCTGGTTCCTACTGGAGCACAAAGGACTGAATTCTCATTTCTTGGAGGCAGGCTTGAAAGTATACTTCTAATGGACCTCAACGGGGGACGTAAATTGGTGCGAGGTATTGGCTGGGGCTTTTGTTTTCCTCCACGAAAGGGCTGAGGTTGCAGCGGAGAGACCAATTTAGCAACGAAGCCAGTGGCTTGAGGGAAGAGATGAGACTTGTCTGGTGGCAGGAAGAGGAGAGCGGACTTTTGGGTTACGGTGATGCCTTTAACAGTGAGGGAGCACCACAACCCTTTTCTTTAACACCCCCATGGAAAAGAGAGAGGAGAGCTCTAAGGAACCATCCAAAGCAAAGTCCTCTGCAAGGTCAGGGCATTCCTCAATCTTCTTTGCTACAACCCCAGCAGTACAATCGAGGAAGCCTTAAACCTCGAACACCTTAAAGATGTTCTTGATGAGTGGTCCAACTCAGAAGACGAAAATATAATCTTCGCTGACACAAAAGCAGTGCATCGAGATGAATCAACCATACCAAAGAAGTCCTCTTGGGGCGAGGCAGCAACTCCCAAAGAGGGAGCTTCTCCAGTAGTATAGCAAAGGTATCTCTTGTCTCATCATGAAAGAAGAACCCGGCGAAAAGGGAATCACTGGAGAAAGTAGTCCAGGAAGCAAAACAAGATGTATTTCAAAAGGGAAGCGTAGGCTGAAGCAGGCTGATCCTGTTCTACGTCCTCATCTGCAGACGAAATGGGAGAGTGTGTCAAATTCTCAGGCTCATGAGTCACCGACGGTTTACGTAAAAGATCCATAATATTGTCCAAACGTTGCTTAATGGGTTCCAAAGCCAGATCCTGAACCAGAAGAAGAGAAGAAGGCGGAGTCATATGCCCGTTCGCTCACTCAGAATGGGTGTGATCGAGCACTGACGAACTAGTTGTTGAACTGGTTCAATGGGATCATCATATCCTCTGGATCCCAGTGTGTCTGGATCCCTTGAATCCCACTAAACACTTGGATCCCATAGATCCCACTTGATGATTGGATCCCTCAGATGCCACTGGATGAATGGACCCCTTGGACCCCACTGGACAAAGTTAAGTATACCTTAGTTTTACCAGACCACTGAGAACTGTATCCCTCAGATCCCACTGGACTGGATCCCTCAGATCCCGATGGATGCCTGGAGCTCTTGGATCCCCTCAAATATCTGGTCCTTCTAGGTACTTGGATCCACCAGATCCCACTAAACTGGATCTCCTTACCTCGGATCCCTTGGATCCAAAAGTGTGATCTCCATGTTTCTTAGAGATCCGACTGGGCAACAGAAACTGACGCTCTGACACAGACACTACAGGCGACATGTTAGATGGATCATCCCAAAAACTGCACGAAGGTTTGGGACTCGGATCCCGATCTCTGTTCCACTTGCACAGGATCGGAAATCTGGACTCAGTCACGGATATTGGCCTTTTCAATGGCCTGGATGCACTTTTGAAGCACCAGCTGCGCTTCTGACTCACTTCGCACTTGGATTCATCGGTTCCTGAATCCGTATCACTCAACAAAAGTGCATGAACTCCAATTTGGACACCTTTCCAATGACTGTCCACCGAGTCCTGGTAATCCCAAACAACAGGCTCGGTTGAGGGGGCAACTACCTGTGGGGAAACCCCACCGACCTCCCTGGGACTTACGGTTTGCCTCCTCCCAGGTTTAGGGGAGTTTGACAGGGACCTTCATCTAGGAGCATCGATGGGACAAGTAGTCACCTCCTCCACGACACAACACTTGCACAGACGTCACTGGCACTAATCTTATCCATACAGCCCCTCACTGAAGCCCCTATTTGAGCTACAGTGTTCACTAAGAGACCAATTTTTTAGTCCATTCTGGCTTCCAGACTGGCGATGGCACTGGGTTCGGAAGGTTGGAAGTTGGATAATGGAGTCACAGGTAAAACTGGAGGACTGGTGATCGGGGAAAAAACAGATATAGGAGTTGGAAGGGCAAGCACAACAGGAGAAACCTGACTAACTGAATTCCTAGCTTTGGTCTTAGCTGCCGCTCTCTTACGTCTGTTTTTCTCAAGTTTGTCTAAGTAACTAGTTAAAGTCTTCCATTTCCCCTGATCCCATTCCTTGCATTCGTCACAGGTCAAGACTGCAGAGCAAGTTTGTCCTCTACATTTACAACAAATGGTATGAGTGTCATAACTGATAGTAGTGAGTTTGGTATTACAGCCTTTGCTGCAAAACCTACTAGTAGCAGAACTAGAGTCAGACATATCCTGAGAAACAAAAGTCCAAGCTAAATAAGCTAATGTAATTAGCGCTGTTGCTACCAAGACTCCGAATACTTCACCAAAAAACGATGAAATTCATCCGGCGAATTATACTAAGTCAAAAGAAAGCTGAAGTTAACAACCATGTTACGCTGTCAACCAGCAGAAACGAATTGGGCTAGTTAGTAGTGTTGTACCTATCCTTTCCCGAAAGTGGGCGGGGCGAGTTACCTACACCAAAATATTGGAACGCTACCACAAATTTTCAAATTTAAGCTGCTCATAAATGAAACGTAATAGCTATGTAGTTACTTGGTAAGTTACTTATATAAAAATAGGCAGTTCTAAGTGTTTTTAGAAGGGTTTTAAGTATTTGTGGATTTTAGCTACTCGCGGGGGGCGGGGGGTTGTGGTACGCATCCCCCGTGAATACGGGGGCTTACTGTAACGGTGGTTTCTCCCCTAACCAATTAGTATTTGGAAAAAACCATTCTTTGCCAAATTTAATGGGAGAAGAGTGTTCAAGTCCCGCAAGCAGAGAGAAAGTATGGAAGAAAGCATAGTAAGGGATACACTGAATGCAATGCATAAGGCCAGAGAAGTGTTTATCAAAAATGAGTCTTGTAATAAAATAAGAACTGCTTTAAACAAAAAGTCAGAGAACATAAATTTGAAGAAGCAGTAATGGGAGATGAGGTATTCTACTAGAGAGAAAATGAAAATGAATGGAGAGGACCTGCTCAGGTAGTGGGAGTATCAGGTAAAATGGTAGTGATTAAACATGATGATTCTCCAAGAGAAGTGGTTAGAATAAATGTTACTAGGATTCAAAGATTATAAACAGAAAAAGGAAAGATAACTAAAATGGATAAAACATACTGTAAAGGGTGAATCCTGTGCATCAAGGGAAGGGAATACAAATGGGCAAGAAGGAAAGATGATGATAATGGGCTGGAGAAGGAATATAGATATAGAAAAGGCTACAAAAAGAGATTTGGCAGAGGAAACACTGGAAGATGAAGGGGAAAGTGAGGTAACAGAAGATGAGTTAAAAGGAGAGATACCAAAATTCAAAAAGGGAAATAGAGTTAGAGCTACAAACAAAAATACAGGACAAGTAGAAGAATGGACTATATTAAGTCTTGCAGGAAGACGATCAAGCAAATCTTGGCCTGATTCGTACAATGAACGAGACTCCCTGTCAGGTGACAAGGGATGGGATAACTTAAAAGAGATTATAGTCATGTAGAAAAAATTGAAGATGAAGAGGTTTTGCTAGGATCTGAAAATAGAAGTGTAATTGAAGCTAACGAAAAAGAACTACAAAGTTGAAGAGAAAACAAGGTATATGAAGAGATAAATGATGCTAGACAAAACGCTATATCTACAAGACAGAGAGTAACTGAAAAGGTAAAAAGGGGGGGAAAGGATGATAAGTAAAGCAAGATTTGTAGCTAGAGGTTTTGAAGAACTGGCTGAATGGAAAAAAAAGATGCTCCTACATGCAATGCCAAAATTTAAAAATTTTGTTTGACAATAATAAAATTGAGAGATTGGAATTGTTATGCATAAGATGTAAAAACCGCGTTTCTACAAAATACAAAGAGAGGTATATTTAAAACCACCTAGTGAAGATGGTTCGAGTGGAATATGGAAATAGAAGAAAACTGTTTATGGGCTCAAGGATGCACCAAAGGCATGGTATTGTAAGGTGGTAAAAGTGGTGGAGGAGCTTTAAGGTGAGAGAAGTAGATTAGAACCTAATATATTCTTTTGGAGGAAAGACAATAAATTGAATGGTATTTATGTACACATGTAAGTGATTTTTGCTTTGGAGGAACTGAAGGATTTTTAAAGGAAACAATTGGGAAATTGAAAGGAAAATTGCAAGTAGGAGAACAAGAAAGTAAAAGTTTTAAGTATATAGGAGTAATGGTAGAGCAAAAGGAAAATAGAATTTGTCTTAATCAGTGGCAGTGTATAAATTCTATACGAGAACCAGAAGCTAGAAGATTTACAGGTAACCGAGTGTTAGGACAAAATGAGTTAACAGAGTACAGATCAGTGGTAGGACAGCTGAACTGGGTAGTGTTACATACCATGCCAGAAATATATGATGTTAGTGAATTAAGTACAGTTTTTAAAGAAGGAACGACTTAAGATATGAAAAAGCTGATTAAAATAGTGAGAAAAACTGAGAAAGTAATGGGGGAAGTGATAATAAGTGAGTTAAAAGAAGAAAAGATTTTTTGAGAAGCCTATGCAGATGCTTCATTTGGAAATACTGTATTGAAGATGGTCATACACAATTGGGTTATGTGATATTTTTGACAGATGGTAAGAAGTCCCATGTGGTGGAAATCCAGAAAATCCAGAAGAGTAGCAAAGTCCACCATTGAAGCAGAAGCTCTGAGTGTGGGGAAGGCCATAGAAGGCTTAATATATTTAAAACATTTGTGGGAAGAGATAGTAGGAGGGAGAAAATTAAAAGCATTGGTTAAAACTGATAGTAAAGCCCTAATCACTGGAATAAAATCAAGTACTGGAGTAAGTAGTAAGAGATTAAAAATTTATATTGCAGCAATAAGAGAAACAATAGAATCTGGAGAAATAAAGGTGGTGTGATGGATAAAAGGAAAGCATCAAATAGCTGATGTATTGACTAAGGCATGAGTTTCAAGGAAAATATCAGAAATTATGTAAAGGATAAAGAATTGGAGGATAATGGAGATTAGAGGGGATTAGGATAAGAGATTATAGTCATGTAGGGGAGGGAGAAGGAGATAAGTATGATTATATGTCAGTTTTAGAAGTTTAATTATTATTTTATTTCTATTTTCTGCATTAGTGAAATGGTATGGGTGTTATTCATTTACGAAATGTATAAAAAGCACGTTTAATTCTAAAAGATGTTTTTATAGCAAAACATTCTTTATGTCTAAAAGTATATGTTCGTGTTGTGACGTCATAGGAAGTGATGTCATAAGATGCCAAATGGCAGAAGGGAGAGAAATGTAAACAATGCAGGAGTGATGATGAAAAACACTTTGGTGTGGCAGAAAGAGCTCTCTGATAGTTAGGTTGTTGATTGTGGGTTGTAACTCTGTTTTGTGGTTTTTTGTAGTAGTACGCTGGATTAAGCAACAAGAATAATGCGAACAGGTAGGTAGATTGCATAACTGTAGTACTGTACATGTATTTTGGATGGGCTAAGCTAGAAAAACTTTCACAATCTTCCATATTAAAATGGTTACCTTGCTGTTTCATGCAGACTTTCCTTGTCTGTAATCTGAGGTCAGACAGAAATTATTTACTAAAAATTTATATATACAATGGCTACTTAACCCTCACAGTCTGGGCAAAATATATATTAAGCACACCCCTAAACCGGGCTAAACTTAAGGATGGCCAATTAAAAAAAAAAAAATCATCAACAGGAAGAGGGAGATATGCATTTGCACATGGTATAAGAAAAAAATTCTACAAAATTTTCTGTAACTTTCTTGGAAAGTTGAAAGTGAATATTTCCAACCCTGCATGGGGCCTCTTTTACAAAAGACGGTCGTAAAAATATGCTAATTTTACCATATTATAAGTGTTTTTCTAATATTTTTTTTTTATCTTATTTTGTAAAATTATAATTACAGCTCACACAAAATCATAACAGATAAGAACTAAAATAATTAACAAATTCTGAGCATATTTATTGTAAAATATTTATGAGATGCCCTGGGTCGGGAGCATCAGTACAATCTCCTATGATGTCTCAAGTCAGACTGATCTCTCTCTATCCTCTACTGAGCTACTAGAGACTGGCCGTGTGAGTTGCCAGAGGTCAATTATAGCCTATGGAAATGATCATAGCATTTTTCCCGCAAAATTCGTTCAAACTGAATGGCGCAAACCCTTGAACATATATGTATGTTACCCGGACTTCGCCACAAAGCTATATGTAAACATATATGTAAGCTACCTGCCCACACGGGGTTAAACTTGCCATCAATAAACAAATGTGGTCTTATTTTATGACCACTGTGTAATAAGGAAAAAGAATTCTTCTTAAGTTTGTTTCTTAAGAGATACTCAGTGTAAACAGTTATTGTCTGACACCTGGAGTTTTTTTTATTGATATTTTGCACAGATATGGTACCAAACACAGGTGAACTAATGCAATTACAAATTCAAACTGTTTAAGCTATGAATAGCCATATCAAGTTCCATGGGCCCATAAAACTGTAATCAAACAAACCATGTTAAAAGTTACTAAGACATTGCATCCAAAAATTTTGTGATACGCTGGGCTATAATCCTTTCCATGCACCATTTTTGCTAGTTTATCATTAACCTGTTAAAAGGCTATTTTCACTAATAAAAATCTTATACACCTGTGGCATTAACTCTTCAGGTATTGATTCCCACTGGCAAACTAGTGTTCACTTACTCTTGTAAAATGTGAATGAAGAGAATTAATACTAACACTATATTGTTGACATGGCAGGACTATCGCAGCATCTGACACCAAATGAGCTTAAGAGAACTATTAAAAAAAGGGGGGGAAGGTTTCATGACAAACAGGACTAACAGGCAATTAACTTAAAAGGAATTGGAGGACCAGTTACTAAGGAGTCGACTAAAATATAAATTAAAGACAGGACCAGTAGAATGGACAAAATACCTACTCCTGTGGTAATTTAAAAAATTCACTCCCTGCATACACCTCAACAATTAAATTCTTACACACATTATACACACGAAAAAAGCCCAACCTTACATAAAAACTACCATAAAACTTACTCGTCTCAGGAATGGATTCTCTTCCATCATGGTGATAAAATGTGGAAAATAACCACCAACTTCTTCATGGACAGTTCCAACAACACTGACTTGGTGGAGAGGGCCAGCACGAAATGTGCCATTGCAGTAATTCTTGTAGACCTGGAAAAGCAAAAATGGAATATGACCAATGAAGTATTCATATTCATTCACCAGTGAAAGCTTAAGTATGAAATTCATATAATTTATTCTCTATTTAGTAATTAATCAAGAACTACCAAAATGTTTGCTTATCAAAAACCAAACTGCTCAATAAACTTGAGGAATATCAAAATCACAGCTTCTAAAGATATTACCAAATATAATAAGACATATTTTAAATGTATTTAGTTTGCAAAAAAATAAATCTCTAGGTTGAGCACATGTAAATTTACCTCATCTCTATATTTCCCCATGGTAAAAGTTTCCAAATCGGAGTTTCTTCCAATGTGACCAATGACGCCAGCCTTGACAATAAGCCCACTGTGCTTTTCAGCCATGTAGTCTAGTAAATCTGGCATATATCTTGCTGCATCATGGACAATAGCACATACATGATAGGCATACCCATCATCATCCTCAGAAAATGCAAACTGTAAACAGAAATTCAAAACTGGATTAAACTGAACACTGCTTCAATGACTAACTTTTTTAAGTCTAACTCTGCTTCAATTATAAATTTCTCCTGTAAAACATTCATTTACGAAAATCATAGGAATAAAAGTTATTATTAACTCTTCAAGTTACAAACATGCTTCCCTCCCATTCACAGTGTCTAAGCACTATTTTTTCAGACCTGTATTCAAATACAGGTACTGATGTAAAACAAAACATAGTAAAACCTGCATTTTTTGGCATGTCAGGTCAATGTCATCCATGAAATTTTCCCAAATGAGAGGAAAGGTCTTTCTTAATCCATTTGCCGTACCTGTACTAACCTAGGCTAGCCTAGCCCTTCCTCATGTCAAATATTCGTTTCTGATACTTTTTTACTTATAACAGGTATAAATAACATCGTATACAGAAATTCTTGCCCAAATAGTCCCCTATGTGATTCTTCCATTTATTACCCTTTAAAAAAAATTTAATAGCCTCCTCCCCTTATAATGATTACCTTACTACAGTAGTATGATATTAATATGGTACAAAGTCTTTAAAATAACATTTGAGTGAATAAGTTGTCCCTTTGGTAAATATCTTTAATTGCTAAAACCTTTAAATCATTTTTACATTTTAACTTTTACTGGCACTGAAAAAAATCTGCCAAAATTCAAGACATTCGGATATACATACAATCCACATTCACTCCCACATAGACAGCCTTAGGCCTATCTTGTGTGAAAAATTATTGAAAAACTGAGAATTAGTTTGAATATATAGCCTATATAAGTAAAGTTACAGCAGTTGACCATGGTTGATGAGTTGCAATGTCAACTGGACCAAGGATTTAAAGCTCCTGTGCTCTCTTTAGTCTTGGCTGTCTAGTATCAAAGGGGAAAATTGTGTTATTAAGATTCTGATGGTACTTCAATAAAAATAGGAAAATTTACTTCTAAAAACTACTGGACTAACAGAATACAATTTTTGAAAGTGGTTGTGGAAAATCTCTTATATATAACATATAATACTTCATATTTACACTGTCACATGCCAAACCTAGATATAAAATATTTTCAAGATTTTTTGCAGTTTTTTTTTTATTTAATTCATTCATATTTCAACAAACCCTTTAAATTAGAAGAACCATACAAACATTTATAGATCCTAAATAGTCTCCCTCTTTCTCCAACTTACTGCACAACATACCTCAATGTTCATCCACAACATAACCATGCTAACCCTTTCAAATCCTACTGTAGTTCCACCTCAATTCAACAATCCACCCCAATTTCCCCAGTTCAGTTCCCTATCCATTTATATACCAGGCCCCTTACCTGTACACCCCCACACTTCATGGTAATGCTAGAACTCATACAACTGACAGCAACACCATCAGTTATGCCTCACTTCCTTCATTTGCAAACACTGAAGGTTGATTACTGAGCAAGGGGAAGTATGCAAATATCCATTTCATGAGAGGATTGTAATATTTCCCTTGCTTTCACTGAAAGTTACCCGAGTGAAGCAGCAAAACAAGCTTAGAAGGGTATTAACACATTATATCTTATGTTGACTGTGAAAAGAGATACCATTCATTTCAGAAATAAATGTATGTACAAAATATTTAAGGAACAATAAAATCAGTTTATTTCTGGCAATTCATGTACTATAATTACAATAAACATCATCACCTATGGCAATTCATGTACTATAATTACAATAAACATCATCACCTATGTAGTATATTGGCCCCTCTACCACTTTACAGCCCAGGCACTATCTACCATAGCCTACTTGCACAGCCTGTCAATATCATTCTAAACAATACAATATTTATTATTAATTCTCTTAAACTGCCCAGTAGCTTTAAATGTCCTAATGCTGCACAAGAGACGAAGGCACCCCAGGGCCTTTTCCTGATACAATACAGCTAATTAGCCTGATCATTATGAGTGATACAACTTTCTACATAAAGTAGCTTTTGGGATCAGGCCTATATAGAGGTAAGAAAACAGCCTTACTCTACTCTTCACACATAATTTTGCCCTGCTATGAAACATATCTAAGCAACTCACATTATCAAACCAGTTAGTTATTTCAATGAGCCCACAGAGTCATTCTGGGTTCTTTTATCTTGCTCCCAAATTTTTTTTTTTTAAATAAATGTGACATCAAAATTAGAGCAAGGTAAAGTTAGAAAAATCTGAGTTACACAGACAGAAACCAAAAGGAAGGGATGGAAAGTACAAGTCATAAGGTAATGTAGCTATGGATACAAGATAACTGCAAAGGACCCTTAGTACCACTTACAGAGCTGTGAAATGCACATGACTACAATAACATAACAATGCACATAATGTTCACAGCTCTATCAAGAATCCTCCCATCATTAACAGCTTTTAGCCTAAAGTCAAACTGGGTCAAAACCAAGCCATAGCTCACTGATAAACTCGGATGAATTACTTGAGACAAATTCTTAAAATTGAATAAAAGGTTTATGAAGCATTAGGCAAATTCTGCCTTAAAGATAAAAACTGCTAAGCAGGATGAATGACATGATTCCAAGAGACAAGTGTCTTATTTTCAATAGATAATAAGGAAACTGAATATTTCCAAGAGCAATACTGCTGCACCATTACAGCAACTGTTGACATACTAAAGTATGAACACTTAGAAATTTTACCCATTCTGAGAGCCAAACTGAGAAGGGCAGAGGTAAGGGCTGTACAAAATAATCTTAAAATGTTTCTTCTCACATGCTTGCAAACATCAAATGTGATAGTTGTGTTGGCTTCCACAAAGTATGTGGCTCACTTATATCGCATCAAGAACTTGACAAATGTATCAGTGGATACTCATCTGTACACATGACTCAACTCACACTGAAGACAATCCAACAGCAGCCTTTGACATAATGGTACCAACCTCCTGACACTAAGGAATTCCAATGAATGATGTATGATAGCTTGACCTCAAGTAGCTTGTGTTTCAGATAATTTAAGGATTGTGTAAATTTTTGTATGCCATAGCAAATAAATAATACTGCTGTAAAGTGTCTTTAACAAGCTCTTCACAAACACATGCACACACCCATTAAATCCATCAAATATCAATACTATAGGTAAAATAACAACTTAGGGAGGGGTCTGGGAGCATCATATGAGCTCTATTTCATACCATGATATCTGAATGAATTTTGCAAGGAAGCATTCAACTCAGCACATGGGCAGAATGGCAGTTGTCCATATGCTTTCATGATGGAGGGTGCTGTTGCTAATCCTAGTTCTCCCAAGCCCAGTAGTAATCCTGTACCAATTCTGGCCACATCTGAAACCCTGAGTGTTAAGTGTAAAGTAACTACTGAAGTCACTGCTGAAGGAGGAAATATCTCACTACCTGGAGTTTGACAAAATGGATGATGGCGAATTTGTGGACTTAACCGTGAAAATGATCAGTGACCTACACAGTGATCTATTGGTCGACTGCCAGGCTTGGGTAACATGATACCCCATGATCAGTACCAGGCCCTTTACAGGTTTTGACATTCAATGAAACCTCATCCAAACACTGTGGAAAATACAGAAAAATTCTGGTTTCACAATTTCCACATGTTCAAAATTATATCTATGAAAAATTTTGAATAAAGATCTATACACATTTACAGTGGATAACAAAAGCTTGTGACTGATAACTGTCTCGTAATATTAAAGGGTTCCTTATTTTCGAACAGTACATTAGATCAAAGCGGTACCATTTTGGTATAAAAAATACATATCTGTGACTGTAATACTATATACCTTATGGACAATTTTGTCTATACCAGAACAGATGTAGACACTGGGGCTAATGACCCTCTAGGCCACCCAGGAGTAGTCATGAAACTTATGGCATTTCTCAGGCATGAAGAAAAGACAGCATTTAGAAAGAAAAGCCATCATCTTATAATCAAATGGAGAGGCAAAAGAATGTGCTTTGTTGACAGCATTATACACTAGCTAGTTAGCCCAACTGGGAGACTGGACCATCATACAGGAAACCCAGTCATAAAGCCAGATGTTATTACTGACTGAAAGACAAGCAGCTTATAGATAAATCAGACATGCAACTGGGTATGAGAGAACAAGTGAGAAGAGCAATGAAGTGGTACAGTCGAACCTCTTAAAACCGGCATTCTGTGGTCTGGGAACTCCTGCAGTTTGGCTTAATTTTGAATCAGATGCCATTAGTTCATTGAGTGGCCATGAGGGCAGTGCCACACATTGTTTACAACTTCCCAACATCAAAAATTATGCCATATCTCTTTTGTTTTTATGAAAATAATTGTTAGTAACAAAAACGTGTGAAGTCAAATATGTTTTTGATTTTAAATTTAAATGCATAAATATATTTTTTAGAGGTTCCACTTGAGAAGGCTCTACCATGTCAAAACTTTTAATCAAATCAACAAGACATTTGGCAACACACAAATTCCTTACTCTACGAGTGCTTGAAAGAGATCAGATGATGATAGAGGCAAGAAGCACAAGCATAAACCTTTATCTATGCTAGAAAATATTTCTATCCTTTCCCTCCCGTTACTGAAAATTTAGTGTTCATTTTTCTTAATAGATGGCGGTGTGCTTTGTTTATTTTTTGACAGTGAATGCACCGAATGATCACTGAAATTCATTCTTTATTTTTGTCACCCCCTAAAATCAAAATAAATGACGAAGAAACTAATAGCAATAATTATGAAGATAGTAAATTTAGGAGATGAAAGTCACAGATAACATTCTGCAGATTCTGAGAAGAGTTAAAGTAGCTGACTTTCGGTTAGGCTACCTTGGGAATGTAGGCTAAATGTGTTAAATCAAGTACACTTTTTTAAAGAAAATTATACATTATATGAAGTTATATGATTAAAGTGAAAATATATGAGTAATAAAATGATAATATGTGGTGTCAGAACTTAGCCAAGTAATAGGCTAAGTTGGCAACTAGGCTACTTGTATGTGGAATTAGCTTGCAAGACTGTGTACATAGGGGTTTCATTTATTAGGGGAGTATTCTATAGTCCGGGATTTTCTGTGGTTCGGCAGTGGCCTGGTCCCAAGGTTCACGGTTTTAAGAGGTTAGACTGTACATAATAACAATGCTTTGTCTAAAAGATATTGCTCACTGAATACTTATACAAGTATAAAACTGAAAAATTCATATCATTAATGGATTTCTGCAAGTCTTAAAACAACTGGTTAACAAGTATGGCACATTTCAACCGGGAAGGGGTGGTAGTCGGGTGTGAACTTTGCAAATTAACTGCATTGCATCCTAGCAATGGTGCCAGAAGCACTAGTTAACATCAGTGCTGCCGCAAATATGAAGCAATGAGAACAGGTCAGAAAGAATTTGTCATCTTAATGCCCTGGCTGTGAAATGGCTTCATGCATGGAATGCTTTATACAAGAATACCATAGCTATGTCAAGTTACAGAGATAAGAATTCCTTTGATATTAACAATAATGGGCATATCCAGTAGTGAATATTTTTTAATGTTAGTTACCGTTGTACTTTTCCCATATAAAGTAAAAAAAAAAAAAAAAAAAAAATTTGAAATATAACATTTAAAATGACTATATATATTTTAGCTGGAATTTTATATATATATATATAACATTTAAAATGACTTGATATTTTGGCAAAAGGGCAGCTCACTAGGACAAAACTCTCAAGCCAGCTTTCTCACCACTCATCACTAGCAGAGCACTTTCTGTTCACGTCAGTGAGTGAAAAATATTTTCTTTTATATCATGTTCAAGTTTTTCATACTTATTGGGAGACCAGACACCCAACTGTCTGTTATGCTGAGGTGCCAGCGCACCTGAAGAATAAGAGTAGAGCTGTTAACAGCACAGCAGAACTATGAAAAGTGAGATTACCAGTTGATACAAATCTGGGGATCCTGACAATACATATTCTGTAAGTCGATCTACTATCTGACAGACATGAGTCTGGTGATCCTAGGGAATATTAGGGACACAATTATAGGCATATACATGATTACTGGGGTTGTCATAAAACACAAAATTACAGAATCACAAATACTTACATCTAAAAACTCGATGGCCAGTTCCTCTTGCTCTTCTTTACTCAACTGATCGATTTCATCTTGGTACATGTGCACAATTGTGGCATCACCATTAGGGTAAGTTTCTACATGCATGAACTGTGCATATTTATATTTATCAGGAATAGTTTTCCCAACATTAGGAGGTCTAGGTAAAGAAATGTGCTTTGATCCAAAATCAACTTTAGCAAAACAAGGGAGAGCAGAAAATGATGCATTAGTCACAGGTGCTGCATTAGATTTATTTTCATTTGATTTTGATTCACTTTTATCTCGCCTGCACTGCACACCAATATTGTACCTCTTTATCTTACTCCTTTTATAGCATTTTGCACAATCATATTTTTTACCACTGGATGACACTGAAGTAGACTTGTGTCTACTGGCTGCATTGTTTCTAACCTTGGAATCATCCTTCTCTGGCAAGTTTTCTACTTTATCTATGACACTTTCAGATTCTACAGGCTTGTCCAAACTGTTTCTGGGAGGTTTCACTTCTGATGTTTTGCTTTTACCAAGGAGATCTGTTACTTTGGTCCCATTGACTGGATACTTCACCGAATCCACAGTATTAAGAATTTTCTCTTCCATTTTACCATCCTGTTCTTTTGAAAGGAAGTCTAATGCCTTCTTTGGTGTACAACTTGATTCACCCTTGACACCCACTAGACTAGCAAAATTAAGAGAGTTATCCAAGTCTCCCTTCTTTGGCAATGCTGATCGTTCATTACTCTTTGGTGACTCAGTTTTCTTGGATGATGTAGGCGGTTTTCTTAAAGTTGTCGTCTTAATGTATGATTCACCTTTCGAAGGTGACAGGGTTTGGTCTTCCTCCTTCTCCTCCTTACATTCTTCTATTTCTTCAAGTTTCAACACCTTACCTTGATGTCCTGTATATATGGTGGTGTCACCTTCTTCAGCAAACTTGGAGAGCTCATCTAAGACCTCACTCTTGAAATCCAACTTTGGCACAGTACTAACATCAGGTTCTTCCTTCTTTATAGTCTCTCTCTCTAACCCATATAAAGATTTAGCATCAAGAGGCTCTACTTTTACGGACACTTCTGGCTTGTGATCTGGAGACAGGTCACTTCCATCATCAAATCCACTTTCTGCAGTATCATGACCCTCTCCACTTGCAGACCTCTCTCTCATTTCAAGTGACTCTTCTTCACTGAATCTTCTTAGTTTCTCTGCAGTTGGAGGAATTGTCACGGGTCGTGGTGTTACAGGTACAATGACTTCTGTGAGTGAAGATACAGAAGATATTGAAGATATGGAGGTTCTAGACTCTGAAGGTCTTTTCTGTCTTACTATGGGATCAGGTTTCCATTTAGGGACTGGGAGATCCATAGGACTTCTCGGACGTGAACGAGTTGGGCTCTTAACTTTTGGAGATCTTGGACACATGCCTGATGAAGGCGGAGAAACGAGTTTAGGTCGCGAGGGATGTGTAGGAGACATAATACCCTGTCGAGGGCTCTGGTGAGGAGGAGACATAATATCTGCTTTTATTGAGTTTGTTGGGGAAAGAATATCAGGAATAGGCACCCTGGGTGATAGAATATCTACTTTGTGTGTATAAGTTGGAGAAACACATGGGGGGTCTACTAATCTTAAAGGCTGGTTCAAAGGTACGGAAGGAGTTGATGGTGGACTACGAGATCTTTGGGCAGGAAGAGGCGAAGGAGAAGGCGAACGAGATGATGATGGTGACCCAAACTGGGGGGATGGAGATTTAGGACACTCCAACGGACAATCAGGTAGAGGTGAAGGAGTGTCTCTCTCAAGATTTTCATCCTGAATATTCAAGACATTTTCACACTGCAATGCATTGTCAACAGGCTCGACATAGTTTTCGTGAGATTCCCTTGGGGACATTCCAGGCATGACTATCTTAAGATTAGGTGGGGTATGAGAAATAGAGTTCTTGTGAAAGTTGCTTCCTGGAGACATAGGTAGAGGTGGAGTACCTGGAGAAACTGGTGGTAGAGGTGGTGTCTCAGGGGATATGGGTAATGGTGGAGGAGTACCTGGAGATGCTGGTGGGGGTGATGGAGGAAGAGGAGGGGGTGGTGGGGGATCACTACCTGCCTGAATTTGCCCCTTATATCGGAAAGTTTCAGACAAGGAATTTGGTGGACTGTGAGAATTCTTGTCTAATAATGAGTTACCACCATCTGAAGGAGGCAAAGGTGGAATCTCTGGCGATATTGGTGGTGGTGGTGGTATCTCAGGAGACACTGGTGGTGGTGGTGGCGTTCCAGGAGATCTTGGAGACTGAGGAGAATTAGAAGTGTTGTGCTGTGATGGAGTAGCTGGCATATATGAGGTATCATTGGATCTTGAATGCACTGGACTTGTCGAGCCGGAACACCTTCTTGGAGGTAATGAATTTTCAGACAAACTTGCATAAGAAAACGGGTAAGATGGAAAGGCTCTTGGTGACCTACTCGGAGTTCCTGGAGACAAGCAAGGAGATACTGGGCCAGGAGATATTGGAGGAATACAACCGGGTCGTGATGATGGCGGCGTTTTGGGTGCTCTTGAATGTAGGTTGAATGAGGAGGTAGGTGGAACCGGAGGAGGACTCTGAGGTGAGCCTGTTGGAGATACATTTCCCAATCTGTGAGGTAATATAGGTACTCTTTGCTCCGAGTAACTCTGTTGCACACTTCTATCTCTAATGTTATTCATGGGAATAGGTGAAGTTGGACATCTAGGAGGAGTCACAGACAATGATCGTGAAGATCCATCATCGGAAGATGTCTGACGTCTCCTTGAAGATATTCTGGAGTCTGAGTTAACTGGTGGAGTATAACTCCTTCCCTGAAGATATGAAAAGAAAATCAATGTTAATTATATATATATATTCACAATTATCCTGTCAGGACAGCAGCAATTCCAAAAGCAAAATGAACACCAAAAATTTGTTTGCTGCTACAATATTATCGATACAATTAAAGCTTAAAAATACCTAATTTACATCTATAAATTACTGAATAAAAATTACCACAACATTCATGGTGCATATCCACACCAATGATTCCCATATCAAGATCTAGATATCTCCTAAAATCTATTCATTTTTTGCCAGTCACACATCCCACCTGTGATACAATCTTCATAAAAATCCACACTACTTTCGTATAATGCTACTAACCAACAGACAGAAAACATAAAAAAAGCAAAATAACAAACCCTTCCTGTTTGATGTAACCTGTAAAACCCAGATGTGATGAATAGATGTCAATCTGGCTTTATGCCAGAATCAACAACACAAGTCTATAATGAGGCAACTACAGGAAGAGTATCATGCAGAGGAGATCTTCATTTGACAGAGTGCCAAGACAATCTATAGTGTTCAGCATAAAAACTCTCAGAGATACAGTTCCATGGGATATATAAACTATTTCATACATTCCAATGTCACTTTTCAAGAAAAAAAATTTTTCTTTATTAAAACCTTTATGAACAGAGACCAAATTCCTTTATAGCAAACTTTACCAATGCACAGTGCTATATGACATATGCTAACTACAATTCTGGATGCCTAGGTTAACTTTGTTGGCCTGACAAACAAACTGAACTTGCTAACAAGCTCTCAAAACAAAACTCACTTGTATGTAAAGGACTATCAATATTGGGAAATGCTAAGGGAAGGTAACAGAGACACACACTGAACTAGGGACACCACTTACCATAACAAAACATTACAGTGAATTGGATAAATTTAAGACAAATGTCAAATGTCCATCAAGGATCAACACTGAGCCCTTTTCTGTTTCCTAATGTGATGGAAGAAGCTACAGGGGAGTCCAGGCAAGAAAGCCACTGGGAGATGCTACATGCAAATGACCTAGAGTTAATAAATTAATCAGAAGATGAAGTTGTAGAAATGTTTAAAAGATGTACAACTAGATTGGTAAGCACAAGATTGAAAATCAACATCAGCTTATAAAGACTGGACTAAAAAAGAAAATGTTAGAAAAGTGGTCAAGTAAAAGTGTGAATAGAATTAGGGTAAAATCAGTGTTAAGAACAAAATGTAACCACAATTGTCAAAAGAGATGTTAAAAATTTCAAAACATACATGGAGCTGCAACATATATATGTATATGGGGGAAGAGATTTTCAATTCCCAAATTGTATAAGAGCAAATAGTTAAGAGAGGGAAGTAGACAATCATGTGGTAAAAAAGCAGGTCCTAGGAGAAGTTGAAAATTTCTGCTACCTTTGGGGACACTGTACTGTGAAGCAGGTATTGAAAGAGCAATAAGAAAAAAGAGTAGCAACAACCTGGATGAAATGATATAAGCAAACAACTGATAATAAAATACATCCCTTAAGTAGAGAACAAACGTACAATAATGGAATAAGGCCAATAACATTCATTATTACAAAAACATGGCAACAGCAAAAAAGGAAAAATATTTTGAAGAGTTGCAACTACAGAATGATAAGACACATGGCCACAACTGAATAAATAGTGAAGATAAATGATGTTCAGCAGAACTGAAATACGACAGGTCTCAAGGTATGGATATAGCAAGATGAAGACTTCTCGGAAGGTCCCAAAAAATCAGGAGAAAATGGCATAGATTACTCATATATGAATCTAGGTATCACTGTGGTGGCTTCGAAGATTACACATTTAAATGGCCCTTTTAATAGGCCCAACAATAACAAGATTGATGCTATTATATCTGCTTGATTTTACTATTACATGTGATTACAGCAACTTACGAAGCATCATTTTATACCCAACATTTATTCAGAACACAAACATAATGCATTAAATATAAAACATGATTGACTGAGAATCAATAAGCAAAATACAAGTCAAATCTTGGACAGCTGAGCTATCTTTGTTATTATGTTTTGTGAATTGTGATGTCACAAATACAGTAGATGGCACTAGATATTGCCTTCAAATTTTCTCTCGTTGTAAACAAAGGGAAACGGGTCAATAATTTTTAGGGTAGACATTTTTCAATGGTTGTAAACTCAAGCTGACACTCACACTTAAACTATAATTATCTCTTGTCATTCACGGTCAACAGATGCAGGGGGTTAAACTTAAAAGTACGGAAATGGAAAAGTATAGGAAATACATTACTGTCCAGGTATCTCTTGTTTACAACAGAGTAGGGCTCAAGAACCAAGTTATACCTTAACTCAAAATTTTTGTAAATAAAGGTATCACTGTTTTGTACAGGTACAGTATTTATGTACAATACACAATAGTGTATACAACACTGTAAAACATTTGTACAGTAATTTGTGTCCTCCTCTTACAACCAAAAATTATTATAAATTTATGAAGTGGAAAATAAAATTGATTCATAATACAGCATAATGCCACTTATATATCTAGGAAAAAACAAAGAGAAGTCTAAGATCAAAATGTTTCGTTGAGACTACTTTCAGCAAAACCTCTCATGAGAAAAGCACACACATACAGTCACTTCTTCACAGGACAAAGTTTCTCCATAGACTAGTACTCTACATGCAAAAATCGAGTCAGAGCCTTTCCTCCAGAAAATATCTCCAGCACTTTTCCCTCTCATCTGCAGATGAGACCAACAGTAAGGTCAGCTGGCATCATCAACCACAAGTTGAGCCCTGATGCTGCTTATGGCTCCAGACCCCATAAGTGTAACAGAGATGCAGCTTGTCGTTCTCTATCCAGGAGTATGTTATCTAGTGACTGACAAGTACACTGAAAATGGGTAGTCTTGGTGTATTCTGGAATATAAAACTTCTGCTTGTGTCTCAAAGGTAGGATGGTGAGCTTGCTTGATTTGACAGAAGCCAGGAAACCTCCTGATCTATAGATCAGACAGTTCACTATGTCCAAACCAACATGAGCAAGCACAGATTACAGCAGTTAAAATGAGTCATACCTCCAGAACAAATCCTACAGTTCACTTTATTGATGAAATTCAGTTCAATGGGAGCACCACAGTTTGCATTAGAAGGACCTTTGGGTCCTAACAGGTTGGATCCTCTTCAAAAAGAAGCAGACACACCAACTTGCTCTGGTGAACATTCATGGCATCGTGGATGTAAATGATCAACCAACTGCTGAAACACACAGAGACTGACTCAAGAGTATAACAAGCATAATCTGAAATGTGGTCAACCTTCCTAGGGCCAAACCAGTAAAGGCTACACGCGAACACTCACAAGCACTATCATGCCTGTGGACATTAACAGTCCCAGACAGGTCAGGCATGATTATGCACACATACGTTGCCATGGTACTCAAGGTATAGTATAGAGACCTGTCATACAAGAACTCTCTATCTGCACCTGCACAGTCCAGGGACTGAGTGAGTGCCAGATGAGACAGTACCACCAGCTCTTCTCTAAATACATCTGAAGTAGTACAGGCAAGAGAAGAGACTAGGGCAATCCTCAAGTTCTCATGGGAAAGGTGAAAACTAGACCATGAACACACTAACATAAACCAGTGTCAACCCTTCCTCCTATGAGCATCTAAGTCTTACCTGGAGGCAAGCAAACAATGCTATTAACCCTCAGAGAGAATAGGTTCTCATCAAAGTCCATGGGGCTTCTTTTGAGAAATCTTTCATGACTTCTTTATATTCATATATGAGGAAGAAGGGTAAGATGATGATGAGCTTGACAACGTTAAAGATTACATACCTTAATTTCTTCATCTTGCTCCTACTACATACCTCGCTCTCTCCCCAGTGACAAGGCCAAGACAAGGAGAAAAGTCACAGGAGCAGAGCCCATGTTCTGTACCATGGGGGTTATCTCCTACAGGCAACACCACAGTAAAAAGACTAAGAATTGCTGAGCTCCCTAATGAGGACAGAAGGATCACTCACCCAAGGCCAAGTCACCCAACAACAGCATATGACAGGAATGCCTAGTGAAGGCCACACCTTTTTAAAGTGCTCTAATGAGTCCAATGTCCCTGAAGCAGCACATGAAGAAGGGGGTAGGAGGTGACAAAGTACATGCACAAGAGTGTCACTGTCAGAGAACACTTGCTGGCTTATTACTTCAGTGTAAGTACCCCTCTTAGACCAAGCCAAAACAGAACAAGTAGGAGGGGCAGGGAGACAGGGAAAGCAGTCTAGCATTAAAGATACGTTGGGTCAACTGCAGAGTATCCCCCCAAGGATACCAATGAATTTTACAGGAAAAGTCCAGGCTGTTGATCCTACCCCTGCAATAAGAACGTCAGGTGGGGATCCACAATCAAACAGGACATACATTGGCCACATATCCGCTCATGACCTAATCTCCTTATATACTCATAAACTATGCTTATTGGGTTTACATTCATCTTTGAACATACAACCACACATACAGTGAGAGGGGATGGGATTCAATAAGGCAGTCAGATGGAGTAAAACATGTCTTGTCATAACCATGACTGGAAAAAATTTCCTGGCTCACATCAGTTGAGTGCGGGACTCCTTTCAGTGAGTCATCTAAGTACCAAGTTTCAACTATTTCCAGCATGCTCTGAGGAATACTCCTACATAAAAGTTGATGTTTTCATACGCAATGCATAAAAGCAAAATTAAAAGTTCAGATGGCCATTAAAAGTTTAAGAAAACACTTGACACATTTTTTTTTACGAAATATTCATAAATACCATACTTCCCTTTAAAACTACTATACAATCTAAAGCAATGTAGATTCTATACAAATTCTTTTCTCAATAAAGTACTGTATGTGATGGCAAATCTTGATGCATAATACAGTACTTAAATAAATTAAGCAATAAAAGTCAAAGGCTCATGCTGCAGTTTCTAAAGATTAAAAGATTAATGTCAAAACTGCTTGATCCATGCAGTCGATTAAAAAGAATTTATAACAATTATTTATCATCATCTGAATCTATTAATACCAGAAATACTAAAATCAGAATTATTTCTATTACACCCAAGAATGCAATACTGTACTAAAACAAACACCACACACCTCTTGAATATGCTCTGGGGTTCCACTACCGCTGCTGCCATTTTCTGCCCTCCAACTAATCCGAGAATCTGAACTGCGGTCTTTATCCTGAAAATACAGACAGCATATGAAGGGGACATTCAGGCAATTTGATTTTTCAGGTGGTCTATAGGTAAAAAATTTATACCAGCTAATAAGGAACTCATACACTTTCACTGAACCCATACTGCCTAACTGATCTCTACCAATGAAACCAATATGATAAAAAGGTCTTGTAGAAGCCTTCTATAAAAGTATTTTAGATAAAAATAAGTTTACTTGGCTGTTTAATTTCAATGCTATCTAAACCACAAACAAATATTAAATTTCAAGCCTTCAAGATATAACAAAAAATTCACTGTCAGTTGATTTTATGTTAATATTATTATTATATTATTCAGAAGATGAACCCTACCCATATGGAACAAGCCCAGGTGGGCCAATGGCTTGAAATTCAAATTGCAAAACAATGTACTGTTCATTTGAAAAAAGTAACAAATACAGAAAGAGATCAGTTATTAGAAAAGAAAAAATAAATTAAATTACTAGAGATAAAAATTTAAGTAAATTATTAAAATACAAGGACAATTGTTTTATGGTAGTAGTGTGTTGCATCTTTGCTTGAACCCTTAAGGTTTCAATTCAATTGCACAACATACTCAGGGAGACTGTCCCACAGTCCAATGGTGCGAGGAATAAAGGATCTCTGAACTGAGAAGTTCGACAACGAGGCACATTTATGGCATACTGGAGCTGCTGTTCAGCAAATATTCTTGCTCTTGGCAGGAAAAGAGGATACAGACATAAAATGAATTTTAAAGGTTTGGTTTTTTCTGGGTAAACAATGCAGGGCACAATACTCTCTTGCGAACACTTGGCAGCATTAGTGCTGATCTTCTCTTAGTGTGCCATATGGTCACCAATGTATAATTTGCCTACTTTATTGGAGTCTGTGTTGCTACTATTTTTTTTTTATATCCTCCTACTACTATGGTGTGCTATTGAGCATCCACATGTCTATGAATGCCCATCTACAATGTATCCTGATATTGGTAAACAGACAACAACAAATATCCTTCAAGATAAACTCAATACAATCAGTAAGCAATAAGGTGGCATACCAATAATGTCTTTGTTTATCCAAATCTATTGTGTGAGACCTTAGATTTTTTGCAGTTGACAATCTCACTCCTCAATATAAATGTCAGCATTCCTCATGAAAGATAGGCATAAAAACCCACAATGCAAATATCGTACATTTTTAAGACAAGTTAGCAGTAATAACGCCAAAGTGATAGGCTGATTAACTCCAAGATATCAGTGAATGGGGTGTGACTGGCTACCAAGTATCGATGGTAACTCAGCCAGGAAATCAGATTTGACTTGTGTTCATTCCTAGAAAAAATTAATGTTCTACTCAAGAGAATTTGCCAAAAGCAAAATTTCATTTTACATTATGTTATTTTTTATGAATGAATGGCTATGAATACATAAATACAACAATATACTGTGTATAATATTGAATATGAAAACAGAATGACTGCACTAATAGTACACTGTTGCTTCTTAAGTGCTATATTTTTAGTGCTTGGCTACATCAACCACCTTTGTCACAGGATATGGAGTGAGATCTGTTCTCGCTCTTCAATCACGTTCTAACTATATTTATGAAGTGTGAAGTGATGTAACTTATGGATGCTTATGGATTTCAAGTAGTTTACAAATCTTTTCAGCGCCATCTATACGTAGGTAGAACTACTGCAATCATCCATGTTTTTGTTAAGGGGAGCGTTTGACGGAAAAATAAAAGAATCCAAATTCTTCCTGATATTTCATATACGGACTCTTACACCTCGACTATATTCTCAGAAAATTTTATTTAAAAATTCGCAATGGTTTTGGAGTTATAAGCCAAAACCATAACCCTACTATCACTGAGAAAATTACATTTTTCGTATAATGTAATGATGACTTCAGTATATCGGTAGTAATTTCAATTTAGCTACCAAAGAAGAATATCTAAATGCGGTATATGGCAACTATATCCTACGAAAGTGTGTAGAGGCTCTGTTGGGTAAAGGAGTGGACCCACTTTGGCGATCAGTGGCAGCTCAGCTCTCGACGAAGCAAGACGTCGCGTTGCCCAACCTCACCAGTGTTTTGACACACTTTTCATTCAGCACACTTATATTACTTTGCAAGTCAATTTTTTGTACTTCTCTTGGCTTTGCAACACTTCTTTGTTCAGAAGAAACTATGCCGAGACCAAGAAAATTGAAACATCTACGTTCCATAAGAGAAAGGAAGAAACGATGTCATGAAGAGGGAGGCATCCCAGAGAGAGGAAAGAGGGGGACCAGGAGCCTAAATATATAAAATATAATTCAATATACATAAAATAATAATCACAGATAACACCAATATGATATAACATATCACATTTGTCATAAAAACCTCAAAGTGTGAGACAACAAGCAAATAAATGGACAGACAAGCTAAAAATGTCATCATAAAACTTTGGAAGCCGATATCTCAAAACTAAAGTTATCTACCTTCAAATGGAAACTCAGACGTAACGTATTCACCTATCTCAATGAAACGAAAAGCAAATGAAAGCTAAATAAATTGTCTAAAAAACTCTAGTTTTTTTATTTTGTCCCAAAAATATTTTTGGGATTTATTTTTCCATGAAACCAATCCAAGATTTTTAAAATAAAAAAATATTTGTAAAAAAATATTTGTAAAAAAAAAAAAAAAAAATGCTCTAATCTATATTACCTGTCTACCACATAAATTTCAGCTCTTAGGTTGCAATAGTTATGGCTGAGTTTTTTTTTTAAAGAATTTTGGGGGGAGTAGGGGTACCAGCGAATGGGGGCGAGAAGGAAAATGTGAATACTGACCTTTTCGCTATACATAAACTAACCAATACCCAAAATTTCAAACTTATTCATGCAAAAAAACCAGAGTAATTAATAAATAATTATTTTTTCAAACACTCTCCTTAAGCAAAATATGCTGTAGTGTACATATTTCCAAAAGCAGTTTTTCTGCAAATATTCTTCTGAAATTGAATAAATTAATATTTGAAACAATGAAAATTACAAAATACTAGTTAGGACAGATATTAATTACTTTATATGGAACTGCTGGACAACATAAGCTAACTGAGTTGCTCAAAGATACTGTTTTGTGTAGGCTACATGCCAATTTCATTACTTATCGGGATGGGCAGACCCCCAAGTGTTCATTAGATTGAGGTGCCACTGTAACAGGGAAGTATGCTAGCCATATATTTATTTCAGCAATACTGTTCAACATTACTAATAATGTCAATATGTTATCACTCTCTTGTTACACTTGTACATCCACAATATTCATTACCCATTTACATAAACTGACAAATACTATCTTTGGATGTCTTACATGTGATGACAGTAGATACCTGATCAGGAATACACACCTAGTTTAAGTGTGATAAAGTTCTTGAATGACACATTTTGCTTGCTAGTGTCATATTTTTTGGGTACGTTATGTTGAAATGATTCTACTTCTTTAAATTCCTTACATATTTTTTAGCACATATTTTCATACGCTAGTCAGGTTATGATAGGATATTGGGTGTACTGTACCCTAGGCTAGTCTAGTCACTTCAGTACAGTGTATTCCTTTTCCTGCACACTGTTAATCAGCTCAGTGGTCTGGTTAAACTACAGATATATATACTTCTGCACAATGGATATATCTGCATTCCTCTTGATAAATTAGTGCAAATGATAAGGGGGTTAATTTGTACATTCATGTCTTTGTGTGTTTCAAATGACATGTATATATGTCTGGTTATGATTGTAATCCTAATTGTTCCTTGAAATTATTCCAAGCTTGTAAGCAACATAATCTAAGAATGGTAAATGATAAACAGATTTCGCTTCTACATGGGTAGCACATACTCCTTTAAAGACAGGGGGAGTACTGACAGCTCAGAAATGTCCTTTATCCAACATTTCTTTCAAATTCATTGAATCTTTAATTCAAAATCATCTTTCCTAAAATTCATATATTTTCTAAAATATTTCTATCCAAGTGTTTGAGTTGAAGGTAGTTCTTGTGGGCTTTCCGGTTGATGAGAATAAATACATTTTTAGGACTACTTAACCTTCATCCTCAAAATCATGTACAGTACTGTCATATCTTCTTCCTCAATCATGTAACAAAAATGAATGTAAATAATATCCCTTTAAGATGGAGAGAAGCCAACAGCTGGGGTCAGTTGAAGCAGAAGGCAGGAAGATGGAGGTTCATGCTAACAGTGAGTACTATCACCTTCCAAAACCCTTCTTTGCTCTTTTTTCTGGAATTTCTTATGCATGTCAATACAATCTTTGTATTAGTGGAGTATTAAAAATCCTCAATAATTGTGGAAATACTAAAAATCAAACATCATTGAACAAGATTTCATGAGACTCTTGCCAATACTGGTAAAGCTATGCTCTTTGTGTTATGCTTTGGAATGATATTATGATAATTTCAATAGAAATTACCATAATTTACTGTAATAAACAATATACAGTGATCCTTCAATTATCCAGATCGCCATTATCCTACACACCCGGACCAGGGACCAAGGTCCCAAAGATACTGTATATATAAATTTCAAAATAATTTTAAAAACTGTACTCCTATGGTTGGCAATGTTGTGCAGCCTTGGGAAAATCTTGGTAACACTATTTACACTCAAACAGACTGAGAAAGGGTTTTGGGGGGACAGGGAAAGCCTCAAGAAGTTTCCAAGGGGGAGGGGGGGTTTGCATGGCTGGGCGCCATGGGAGAGAAGGGGCTGTAAGGCAGTGTCGAGAAGGGGTTGTTTTAGAAGATGGGTGGAGCTCAGGAGCAGTTCCTGGCTGGGAGGGGGTGGGGATGCAGTGTTGGATGGATGAAGACGGCTAGGTAGATGTCTGACTTGATACAGCTTTTTTTTTTTTTTTTTTTTTTTTTTTTTTTTTTTGGGTCGTCATGCTTATGACTTTATTTATATTTTGCACTATTCTCACATATTTTTACTGTATTTTCTCATTTTTTATTTTTACAACCGAAAAGATAAATGCAATTGTATGCGTAGGTTACGAGAGAGAGAGAGAGAGAGAGAGAGAGAGAGAGAGAGAGAGAGAGAGAGAGAGAGAGAGAGAGAGAGAGAGAGAGAGAGAGAGAGAGAGAGATATGAAGTATCAATAGTGATAAATTCTCTTCTGTACTGTTATGATATGTGTGATAATCATACTTTGGAGTAAACTAAACTTGTAATACTGTACTGTACAGTGAATCAAGCAAAGCAAAAAAGAAAAATAGCAAACTTGGTACTGGCTAAGGAATACAAACACAAATGCTCACACTATATAAGAGATGTTACCATCAACAATGATGAAATGCCACATGTAGGCAGATGTAAACACATACATAGGCATACAAGTAAAGCTTCTGTTGTATTAAGAGGTGAAATGAAAAATCATTAAGGCTAGGCTTTCAAGCAAGATTACCCAACATTTGGCTTAAGTAACAATTCCTGACCATCTCTTATAATTAACCACTGACATACACAACATTGAGTATGACGTAAACAATCGAATCGAGAAACAGCTGTTTTGGGATTTTGAGGGATTTTACTTTAACATAAAAGAATGTTAGTTCTTTTGTATATCAGTTTTACATTTTTTATGTACAAAAATAAAAATAATTCCAATAATACATTTGTTTTTTTCAGCAACTAAAAAATTATTCTCCCAATTCATTCACTAGTAGGCTCAATCAGCTGATTCTGAGAACGTGAACACTAGTCATTACAAATGGCGTCCAATTGGCTTTTTATATATATTACAATGCTGCTAGTATAACACAATAATACATTATAAATGGATTCAGCAAGTAAAATAGTTTCATTACCATTACCTTTATCTTAAATACAGCTGTAATTATTTGACTTATGCAAATGGATACTGTGAGTGTACCACCTAGCCTAGGTCAATACTTCAGTTGACACACACACACACAGTTTGTATCTTGTGTATGGTAATACAATATGGTAAAAACTGACAAGGAAGTTGCTGTATAAAAATAAATTAATGGTGATAAAATTATGGTGAGCTGTGGGTAAACACTGAACACTCTTAATTTATATGAGAGAGAAAAAGAAGAGGCTACTTTTTTTTCAAGTTGTATTTAAGCAGTATATTTTGTTACAAATATTGGGGCAAAAGATAGATAATTGCTGTTTGCATAAAGTGAGATGCTTGCTGTTTATAAGCATACTGAGTGTTTTCAATTACAGTATGTGATACTGACAAGGTTAGGTAAGGAAGGGTAATGAGTTGCCCTTGAACACCCAAGATTTTTCCCTTGCCCTTATCTGACAGGCCCTTGGCTCTATTAATCCAGATAATTAAAGGATTACTGTACACAATTATTTCACTAACTCATACACATTTTTTGGGTTGAGTTAGAAAATCTGCCTGGCTACAAAACTTAAGAAAAAATTAAAGTGTGTAGTTACATTTTTGTGAATATCATACTATGCCAAAGAATACTTTTCATAATTTTTTAAATATCTAAAATTTTATTGCAGGAAACCCCACACAGGACTGACAGGCGTGGCAGAAGAATAAATACCTCTGACACCTCAATATTATTTGTTTTTCCTTCTATACCAAAACCATTTATTTAAGATGTTGAAATCATAAAGTAACCCATAGATACCAGCTAACTTGTCAAACCAGGCTCATAAAAAACCAAAAGCTTCTACAATTCCATTCCTCTAGATTTAATATAAATTTCAAAAAGTACGACTGACTCTTTGCAGTACATTTAACCAGACAAATCTACAACTATGAAAACCACGGAGACAGTTTTCAAGGGCCAGCTTACAAATTTAAAAGGAATCTAAGATATCATTCAATTTACAAAAATAGACTGCAGGGAAAGTTAAGTTGGACACTTGTGAAATGCACACCATCACTAATGCAACCTTCCAATTTAAGCTCAAGAATGAAAGCAAAGTACAGTATCAAAATCTTAAAACATTTTTTTCAAGACTAGATAGATTCCTAGGTCAGTGGTCATTGTTTCTAAAATATTTAGCATCAATTTAAGTGGGCAACTACTGCATTCCTGTTAATTTATAAAAACTGTCATTACCCTTTATAGCATGTTTGTACACATACAAAATAATCACATTCTGTATTTTGTCACAGAGATGAAATATTGTATGATGAGTTTTTACTCTGAAGTCCTTTGGTAAATATCTATTTTTATCCATGAGTTACCATATATTATTTGTATAATGTATAATATATTGATAAATTATTACACCCATAGCTGAAACTTAAATCAATATTATTACTAATAGTACTATCATATTACCC
The DNA here is from genome assembly GCF_040412425.1 of Macrobrachium rosenbergii. Lineage (NCBI taxonomy): Eukaryota > Metazoa > Arthropoda > Malacostraca > Decapoda > Palaemonidae > Macrobrachium > Macrobrachium rosenbergii. The sequence goes on from NC_089767.1 coordinate 15,402,124, forward strand.
CTACTAATACAAGAGCATGATTAAAAATAAATGTTTGGCTGCACCACCTCAATGTGTATCATCTTCTCCAAAAAGTATACAGTACAGTACTTACTCTGTGCCTATGTTTTTTGTGATGCACTCTATCTCTGTCTCTATGTTTCTTCTTCTTATGATGGTGGTGATGGTGATAATGGTGTTCTCGATGGTGATGATAATGATGATGATGCTCATTGGTGTCCAGTGGTCCTGATTCAGCACTGCAAAGTGGTGGTTCTGCAAAAGAAAGGGAATGAGAAAAATAAAGTACCAATGAAATAAAAATCCAAAACAACAACATACCATTCCTGGTCATACCACTCAATCAAAACAAAGTCTTCAATTTTAAAAACGTATGTTTCACATACATCACTGACATTCACCAAATGGACAAAAGCACTCAGCATAATGATGCTTATCATAAAAACAAACACCTTGGTACTGTTTGAAGAACTCACATTTACAATGTGAGTCAAAAGCTCCTGATATATTCTAAAATATTTTCATGCAAACACACTTAGGGTATCCAGTAAGACTACAAACAATATAAATGACTTATCATTCTGACTTCTACATCAAGTCTGGATTCACAATTTTAAGTTGGCAATGAGTTTTCTGTTATGAAGTACTGTACTGTACTTTCAACAGGGTACATGAAGCCTAATCTCAAATGGCACTTTTCCAGCAATCGCCCCAAGCCTTTGTGAAAGAGCTAATACATTTTGAGAGGCAATGGAGGTAAATTACTAAAACAACAGGTTACAAGCCTACAATCCTCATTTTATGGCTGCCATGAAAGTTGTCACTGACATATGATACCATGAATCAATTAATATGCAACTTATTACAAGATACCAAATATCAAGCCACGGTGAAGATCAAGAAGTTCCTTTGGGTATACTATCCTGTCAACTCAAACTGAGACACCTACTGTACCCAGTTACAAAAGACATTGTACATAAAAATCTTTGGTTTCATTACAATCCAAGTAATAAAAGATTACGGTACTTAATTTCTGTGAACATGGAGATCCCAGTCACACCATTCTCCTAAGAATGCTCAGCCTTTCATATGGCACAACACCTGCTCCATTCTTAATTTCTGAAACGCTGTAAAGACTATTTACTTTTCTTTCCAGAAAAGATTATTGGATCTGATTTCATTTTCTTGTCTTCAATGTTCTTTTTTGGAAGAATATTTGCCATTAACAGAAGCTTTATGACATAAATTTGCAAATGAAAAAGCAAAACAAGGAATTCACAAAATTAATAGAAGTCTCAAAAAATACAAATTACTTTTACCTATATATTTTTAATTTAGATTTCCCAAAATTAAACGCTTACAAATGAGTAAACCGAAAAACTATGCATAACCACAGACAACAACACTGTCACAAAGACACCAAACAAACTCACCTGCACCATAAGTAAATTGAAAACTGAACAGAAAAGTAAATTATCCTTGAGAAATGACTGAAAACAAAAAATCCAAAGAACCAAAAACTATAGAGGATATTTGCAGGAACACAGCAGGAAAGTTGTAAGCCTTAAGCACCCAACACCACAATTACAAATGCTAAGAAACCTCATAAACCAAAGATGAAGCAACAGAATTCTTTATGTACATTAGACCCTTTATTCCTTTATAGTATGCAATGACTAACTTCATCTACATTAGACCCTTTATTCCTTTATAGTATGCAGTGACTAACTTGACAAAATACAGTAAACAATAACTGAATGAAGAGAGAAGCTTAATCTAAGTAGCTTTGATTTATTAACAAACTACTCCAATATCTTTTATATGCTGTACTGAGAAATCTGGGCTGTCTCAAGACATGGGCACACTGGGCAGTTGGTCAATGGCCAAATGCTGGCCCTCTGTTCGTACAAGATCTTGGCAGCATGGATAATTACGCAACTCATTGGAAAAGATTGGAAAGGTTTATGCTGATTAATAATGAATAATTCATGGTGTACCATCTTTGACTGTATGACGTACCAATTAATTATCATATATATCTTGACATTTGTCATTTTCAAGGCTTACATTATATTGTTCAAAAGATTGTGATGATTAACCCCAGCTTTATACAATGTTTTTCTTATGTTCAAACAATAACTTTGTAACAATTTTTGTTGAAATTGTCAATTATCTAAGTCCAGCTTTACTGATTGCTTTCATTTTCATTCCCATGGACAGGATGGCTGGGGCTTCAATACACTGTTAATTAAGACCGCTTTGTAAAAAAAAAAAAAAAAAACCTGTACAGTAAATAAGGCACATATCTGGAAATTATCTTAGGCTCTCCTAGAGAGGGCTGGCCCGAAGGATTAGATTTATTTTTACGTGGCTAAGAACCAACTGGTTATCTAGAAACGGGACCTACAGCTTATTGTGGAATCCGAACCACATTATGATGAGAAATGAATTTCTATCACCAGAAATAAATTCCTCTAATTCTTCATTGGCCGCTGAGAGAGTCGAACGCTGGGCCAACAGCGTGCCAGCAGAAAGCTCTACCCACCCTTCCAATGAAGAAGATTCTGTGGCAGTCTTCAAAAGTTTTTGGTCTTACATGTTCCTGGATACATGGAAACTAACAAATGCAGACAATTTAGGTGATATACTGGAGCACTGTGATGAAATGAATATCAATTCTGGATGAAAAAATAAGCTAGAAAACCTTTTGGTACATCACTTACTTTAGTTATAATTTTTTTATGAAACAACAAAAAACAAAAGAAAAAAGACCCAATTAGTTAGTGTATCCTAACTCAACAAAACTCTTAATGCCCCAACAACATGAATGATGTTCCCCAGGGAAGGCATTGAGGCTTGTGACAGCAGCCTCTCAGACCTGATAATTCAATACAGTCCCAAGAAATAAATCACCCACAGGGTTCGTGTGTAGGTTATATAAAAAAATGTTTCTGAAAAACTGTCTAAAGCTAGCCCCCCTTTTTTTTAATTGAAGCTTTTTTTAATTTATGCTATGCTGCACTTGGTAAAGAACTTCAATAACTAGTAACAACTAGCCTAGTACCCATATTAGGATCTCCCAACTCCAAAGGTATTGGGATTATACTATCCAACTTTCATGATTAATTTTGGATATGCCTTAACAAATGCTAATACAATCTGACCAATGTATATTTATAAGCTCTGTTATTTATTTCTACTACAGTACTGTATAATAACATTGCAAAATGGCCAGTACAAATTATGCAATGAGAAAAAGAAATAAATCTATCAAACTTTGAAAACTTGTGCAAGTCATCCTTCACAGGGTACTGCACTGGAGATACAATGTACATAGGATTGTAGCACTTTCTGACTGATACTCTCCATCCTTATCTCTAAGTCTCTTGCTGCCTAACTAGCCTGACCTTCTGTTAACTGCTTCGCTTCAAGTTCAATATCACCTGTTTAAAAGCAAATCCCTCGAGATAATTCTATGGCCTGCATCAATAATTGCCACTCAGTGGTCTGTTTGACTAACTTTTAAAATTAATAATACCAAAATTTATAATACTGGTTAAGCAACATTGGGGCTGGTCAGTCGTTGGATGGGTGACTGCTCTCCTCAGCGTTGATTCCTTGGGAAAGGATCTTTACCATAATTTCCTCAGTCTACTCAGCTGTAAATGAGTACCTATTCTCGATGGGGTAGGGTCCAGCTATGGGTTAAATAGCAAAACTCAGCAATGATGGAAAGAAGTGAAAGAATAAACGACAACAACGTAAATGGAACCTCTGGCAACATAGGAGCTTCATCCAGCAGCAAGGTATACAACCCAATCGACGGGGAGGACAGTCAGGTACCTGGAGGTCGTCATCCAGCAACTGACCACCACAACAACAGTAACCAGCAACCAGAGACTGGAGCTACAAAGGCAAACCAGAAGAAGAAATGGGCAAGAGGAGAAAATAAGGAAATATGGAGATGCAACATCAGAAGCAACCCAACAGAAAGAGCATATAGAAGAAGACTGGTCAACATCTGGAATGAGGGAAATAACACCCCTCAAACAGAACAGAGGCTGGCAGACCAAGTAAGGCACATAAAGAAAAAGAACTGGCTCTCCACAACAGAAAGAGAGGAACTGGAAAGAGAAATAACACCCAGCAACGAAGGACAAGACGACAAACTAAGAGACGATGACACACAAAACAAAAGGAATGAGCTACCAAACAACGATACAAGAGGAAACACCGAAGATGTAACAGAGAGGTCGGAATGGGTGAAAAAGATCAGACAATAGATGAAGCCAGATACAGAAAGAACAAAGATCCCCTCCATGAAAGCCTACAACACAAACTAAGGGAAAAAACAAGTGAAGTTAATGAAATAATGAGACTATTCCACACCAGTATCACAGCAACAAATAATGTGGCATATGCAGGAGCAAGGCTAGTAGTTGAACTCATGGAGATACAAACACCAACACCACCATCATAACCAACCCAACAAAAACCAAAACAGCAACCGCCGTAGAAAAGGCGCCTGGAAAACAAAATCATGGTGATGAGATCTGACTTGAGTAAACTGAAAAAGATGGCAGAAAAGAGGCTAAGAAGCAAGAAAACACGAGAGGAACTGAATGAGAAATACAAAGTACAGGAGAAGGGACTAAAACAACACAACAGAAGATATAAAACAGAGGCTTAAAGCCAAAGCACATAAGATCCCACGGTACATGAACAGGAATAAAAGATACCAATAGAACAAACTCTTTGGAACCAACCAGAAAAGACTATACAGTACAGCCAACTAAGAGGGGAAGACAAACACCTGGAAATTCCTGAAGCCGAACCAAGTAAGGGACTCTGAGAAAACATGGAGCAATCCGGTATCACACAACAAGCATGAAACATGGCTCCAGGAAATTAAGGCAGAAGAAATGGGGAGAATAAAACAAAGATTTGGGGAGAATAAAACAAAGATTCACCGAGATCACGACAGACACAGTCAGACACCAACTAAAGAAAATGCCTAACTGGAAAGCCCAAGGTCCCAATGAAGTCCATGGATAATGGCTCAAAAACTTCAAGACCCTATACACACGGATAGCAGAACAACTCCAGCATTGTATCACAATCCACCATGCACCCAAATGGATAACCACAAAGAGAACATCCTTAGTACTGAAAGACAAGAAGAAGGGAAATATAGCATGTAACTACAGGCCTATCACCTGCCTACCAATAATGTGGAAGTTATTAACAGGAATCATCAGTGAAAGGCTATACAACTAGCTAGAGGACACAAACACTATCCCCACCAACACAAAGGCTGCAGAAGGAAGTGTAGGGGCACAAAAGACCAGCTCCTAATAGACAAAATGGTGAAGAGTAGTAAGAGGAGAACCAACCTAAGCATGGCATAGACTGACTACAAGAAAGCCTTTGACATGGTACCACACACGTGGCTAATAGAATGTCTGAAAATATATGGGGCAGAGGAAAACACCATCAGCTTCCTTAAAAATACAATGCACAACTGGAATACAGTACTTACAAGCTCTGGGATAAGACTAGCAGAGGTTAACATCCGGAGAGGGATCTTTCAAGGGAACTCACAGTCCTCACTACTCTTTGTAGTAGCCATGATTCCCATGACAAAAGTACTGCAGAAGATGGATGCTGGGTACCAACTCAAGAAAGGAGGCAACAGAATTAACCATCTGATGTTCATGGACAACATCAAGGTGTATGGTAAGAGCACCAAGGAAATAGATACCCTAATCCAGACTGTAAGGACTGTATCTGGGGACATCAGGATGGAGTTTGGAATAGAAAAATGCACCTTGGTCAACATATAAAAAGGCAAAGTAACAAGGACTGAAGGGATAAAGCTACCAGACGGAAATAGCATCAAACACATAGATGAGATAGGATACAAATACCTGGGAATAACAGGAGACAATATAAAACACCAAGAGATGAAGAACACGATCAGGAAAGAATATATGCTGAGACTTAAGACGATACTCAAGTCAAAACTCAATGCTGGAAACATGATGAAAGCCATAAACACATGGGCAGTACCAGTAATCACATATAGCGCAGGAGTAGTGGAGTGGACGAAGGCTGAACTCTGCAGCATAGATCAGAAAACTAGAAAACACATGACAATACACAAAGTACTACAACCAAGAGCAAATACAGACAGACTATACATAACACGAAAGGAAGGGGGGAGAGGGCTACTAAGCGTAGAGGACTGCGTCAACATCAAGAGCAGAGCACTGGGGCAATATCTGGAAACCAGTGAAGACGAGTGGCTAAAGGAGTGCATGGGAAGAAGGACTGATGAAAGTAGATGAAGACCTAGAAATATACAGGGACAGGAGAATGAAAAATAGAACAGAGGAATGGCACAACAAACCAATGCACGGACAGTACGAGACAGACAAAAGGACTGGCCAGCAATAAAACATGGCAATGGCTACAAAAGGAAGAACTCAAGAAGGAAACAGAAGGAAGGCTAATGGCGGCACAAGATCAGGCCCTAAGAACAAGATGTATCCAAAGAACAATAGATGGAAATAACATCTCACCCATATGCAGGAAATGCAATATAAAAGACGAGGCCATAAACCACACACGAAGCGAATGTCCGGCGCTTGCACAGAACCAGTACAAAAAGAGACATGATTCAGTAGCAAAAGCCCTCCACTGGAGCCTGTGCAAGAAACACCAGCTAGCTTGCAGTAATAAGTGGTACGAACACCAACCTGAGGGAGTGGTAGAAAACGATCAGGCAAAGATCCTCTGGAACTATGGTATCAGAACAGATTGGGTGATACATGCCAATAGACCAGACGTGACCTTGATTGACAAAATCAAGAAGTATCACTCATTGATGTTGTTATACCATGGGACACCAGAGTAGATGAGAAAAAGAAAAAACTGATAAGTATCAAGACCTGAAAATCAAAATAAGAAGTTTATGAAATATGCCAGTGGAAATTGTACCCATAATCATAGGAACACTAGGCACGATCCCAAGATCCTTGAGAAGGAATCTGGAAAAACTTGATGCCGAAGTAGCTCCAGGCTCATGCAGAAAAGTGTGCTACTAGAAACAGCGCACATAGTGAGAAAAGTGATGGACTCCTAAGGAGGCAGGATACAACCCAGAACCCCACACTATAAAAACCACCTAGTCGAATCAGATGACTATGATAGGCAAAAAAAAAAAAATAATAATAATAATAAAATAATAATAATAATAATAACAACAATGTCCAAACCTTCAATTAGTTTTAAAATACTCATACAAGAAATACATATATAAAAAAATAACCAATCAAAACAAACTTATAACGTTTCTATACTGCAGTGAAGACCCATTGGTTAAAGTCATACTGACGTGATAAGTCATGGCAGACAGCCTTAAAAAGAAGATACTAACTGGGCCAACACCAAATTGCTATTTCAACATGAAAAAACCCCCGTATTCGCAAGGGATGCGTACCAAACCCCAACCCCCGCGAATAGCTACAATCCACGAATACTTAAAACCCATCTGAAAACACTTAGAACTGCCTATTTTGATAGTTCAAACACAAAAAAAACCCTCTGAAAATGCTTATACCCGAGTATTTTAATAGTTTTATCACAAAAAGTGCATTTAGTCATGAAAATATGAAAATACAGTAATTAGTGAATATTTCTCTGTGAAAAATACCGCAAATGGGTGAGTCCGCGAATCGTGGGACCATGAATATGGGGGGGGGGTTTACTGTACCAACAAATTTACCAGCCTTTATTGGCTTATTGTTACATATTATTCAACATGAAAGGACATTCATGTGCAGCACAATGGCCATAACTTGCTAAGTGGGCTTCCAAAAAATTTAAGCACATGTAAACCAAATATTAAAATAAAATAAAAAATCAACCAAAAACAAATACTATATATATGGTAGCGGTGCATACATGGGTAAGTTAACCATCTTAAGGATATATTGCATGGAAGTTTAAATTTGATACAATGTACAGCTCTTCTTACATACTGGAAATCAAAATGCCTCTGACACCAGCAGTGTGGTACCTACGGTAACTTACATTAACAATCCAAAAACCTATGGATACCAAGTGTAAAAAATATTGGTACATCTGCTTGTGCAAAAAAAATAAATTTCATCTAAAATATGAAACTTAGCTTCACAATTATTGCTACTGGTTTTCCATTAACATTTTCAGATCCCAGTGACATCATCCCATTCCCCACCCTTGAGATTACAAACAGCATTAAACTTCAAAATGAGACCAACACCAATTATATACCACAAAAATAAATTCACAACAAGCAATAAAAGTAAATCAAGGCTATGTCCAGGATCAGTCATTATATGCTTTGCCAGACATATCTAAGGGGGCCTGCTAAAATCTTAAACGTTCAATTCAAGAAGAACATAAATACTGTCTCTTATGTTACTATACACACACAATTTAAGAATTTTACGGTAAAAATGTCAAGGTTGAGTCAATTGTTCTCTTTGGTAGTTACATGTTCTTTCAAACTTTCAATCCAGGTGTGAGTTCTGATGTGGTATGTGTCATTATTCACAATGACAATCAGCTGGAGTTTTTATCGGATACATTAGAGAACAGACAGCTGGATCTAACACTTTCCCAGAACAATCCAATAAAACTGATTAAAATGTGTAAAAGGATGTAAATTTGAATTTAAGGAGAAATGGCAATGGGTAACCCTTTATCTACAGTGTTAAATGATTTGTACTTGGAATTTTTTAATACCTATAGCAATATATTACAGTATATCAAATCATTCCACACAATGTGGTAAGGTTCAAGTATGTTAATGATACTTGTATTTGGCCAAGGAATGAAAATGTTAAATAACTTTTATGACAAATTGAATAAACTGGTATATACCATAAATAAAATTTACTATGGAAATGGAAAAGGATGGTAGCCAACCCTTTTTGGATTGAGATATAAATAATAGTGTTTATAGACAACTTACCAATACATTTTAAATCAAAATGTTAAACATACAAATATTTCCACACATTGTAGTATGGTTCTAGTAAGCTGATGACATAGTAATATCTATTTGGCCAGGGAATGAAGAGGTAAATAACTTTTTTCACAAATCAAGTCAACTAGCAGATACCATCAACTAAATTCACTCTGGAAATGGAAAAGTGGTATTCAACCCTTTTTTGGGTTAAAATTATATTGTTTAAATAAAACAATATTTCTACCTATGCTCATTTTTATTCTGATCAAAGCAATAAAGTTAAGAAATCAGTTTCCACATCCATGTTTTTGAGCATCAAGTATATAACCTATATAGCCCTGAACACATTCATGATGAAATAGATATTAGAAATGCAGGCAAGAAATTTGAATATCCTAACTCTGTACTGGACAATGCATTAGAAATGGCTAAAAAGACTGTGTTTAAACAATAAGGAAACTTACAACACAAAAACCTGCTTGTACCACCACATAAGAATAATAATTTGAAGCTATCCCCCATCTACTTAAGAATTTTAGAGTTAATGTACCATTTAAGGACAATAAAACAATGAAACACACAGAGTACTTATAAAGGACTCTCTCAACAAGGATGTGTATATTAAATTCCATGTAAGTCAAATGATAATTTTTATATGTCCCAAACTAAAAACAGTGAAAAAGAAATCAGAACAGCATAAAATGTGTGAGATGCGAACAGGTGAACAGTAGTCTTTGGATGTTAGTGAATACAATCATACAATCAACTGGGCAGGGGCAAAAGAGATAATTTATTCTAACAATACACTGGAAACACTCACTACTGACTATAGTTTTCTGAAAGAAAACCTTTGTAAAATTATGAATGTCAGTGAAGGCATGTAAAAACTTAATCCATTAATTTCAAAAGATGGAAAATGTTTAAATTTTAAGGAAGGAAGCAGATTTGGGTGGAAACAATAAACAGATCTGTAAACAACATGACAACCACAAATAAGTGTACACTCCTCCCCTCAGCAAGTTCTACATCCTTGCCAGATGTTCGAACACCACCACCCACTGAGGGGAAACCCTGCCAGGTGACTACACGTAGGCTAAATCCTCAGCAATGGGACAACTTGACTTGCTTCAGACCCTCCTCCAGAGTCCCTACATAAGCCCAGAAAACCAATGGTCTTCAGAGACAGACAGTGGAGAAAGAGCTACCATACAGAAAACTTGTCACCTGCACACAATAAGACAAGCAAGTACTGCCCAAGACTGCAAACGATGCAGACTATGGAGTAACTGGCTTCAAAAGTAGGAAGTCAATATTAAGTCCCTTAAAAGGCATGCCATATGCAGATTCACAGTCCCTCAATGCACAGTTTCCATCCTCACCAAAGCCACTCCCAACATGGAATATCTATGCTTCTAAAGGGAAGAGACCAAGAAACCCTAGGATGCCAAAGGGAAGTGTAGAAGCACCCCATCCCCCTCTCCCCCCACCACCCATGCAGTACTAATAAAAAATTATGTTGTCTTCATAACACACAACGGGGCAAGGCATGAAAGAAATAACAGACTCTACAGAAGGTGGGTCCAGTCTGAAGAGAGATTCATTCCAAAAAAGGCAAAAAGGTAGTTTCCAGAGACAAACAAAGCTGGGGAATGCTAATTGTTCACCCAGTGTTTTAGTGTGAATGGGCCATCTTGCTATTGATTTATTAATTTTCTTTCATCAATTATTATGTTGCAAATTTTTGGTCAAATTGCATGCTAATTGTTCACAGTGTGTTTTACTGTAAAAGTATTGTATCGTCACTGAGTTACTAAAATTCTTTTATCACAATTTATTCTTTCAAATTACTGTATCTTTGTTTTAAATTGTAAGTTCTCTTTTACACAACATATTAAACAGTAGTGCATAAAAATATATGGCAGTGTTTATTGTGATAGGAACAACCTCATGTGAATTGTTAACAAAAAGCCAATGTAAACTTTAAAAAATTCTTGAGAAGAAATATAAATGTTCATTTCTATATAAAAGAGAATGTTCAACCAAATGCTTGACTGCCAGACTGTGAATGTTTAGGCTAATTCTGATTCACATTATTCTGGAATTCTCTTGAACTTTATGTGTAACAAACTGTTATTTTGATAGTGATGTTCTTTGGTTTTGCTGGCACCATCTTAGTTCATTTTAAAATGGAAATGAGTTTACTTTAAGAGACTATAAAGTTTCATAAAGCAAGTTGTTTGTTCATATTAGTTTCCACTTTTGTTTTTTTTTTGAGTAACTGAAATTGCAATTGGCATTTTTTATTGCTTTGTTTATTTCAAGTTTTTATTTTGGTTTCCATTCAGTCTGTAATGGAAACTCAATATATTAAAAAAATATGGAGTATTACTAAACTGTAGAGTCCTTGGTATCCTCTAGCTGCTTGCAGGTTTAAACAAAAATGTTAGCTTGCTTTTTTTAAATCCAAAAATAAATAACATTTCTCAAGGTCAAAAACCCTAAATATGCTTAAAGTTATACATTTAAGCAAAATGTGACTATTAAAAACTAGTTAATTTGTGACAATATAAATCTTTCCATTCAGTCTTAATGGAAACTCATAAAAAAATATGGAGTTTACTAAACTGTAGAGTCCTTGGTATCCTCTAGCTGCTTGCAGGTTTAAACAAAAATGTTAGCTTGCTTTTTTTAAACCCAAAAATAAATAACATTTCTCAAGGTCAAGTTTTATAAAGATAAGGAAACCACAGAGATCTAGAAATTCATTTTGAAGGACAACTAGTATGACTCACTTTAGAGAGAGATAACAGTAAATAAAAAATATGAGAGAGAGAGAGAGAGAGAGAGAGAGAGAGAGAGAGAGAGAGAGAGAGAGAGAGAGAAGACACCCTTACATTATTTTCACACAACAAAGTTCATTTAATATGCTTAAAGTTATACATTTAAGCAAAATGTGACTATTAAAAACTAGTTAATTTGTGACAATATAAATCTTCCCAACCAATAGTAATAATCATGGAATAAATTTACGGTATTACTCGTGTTATACATGAAATTAAATGTTCTTTCCACTTTAATATAAGATAGTACTGCATTTTCAGGGTTCCTATTGTATAACTGAATATTTATAACAGAACTTTATCTTCCAATAAAAAACTACTGTACATTTTGTCAGATGTGTTAGCAATATCAATAGTGCATGGATTAATTCATTAAATGCTGCCGTACGTATTTCCATGCAATAAAATCCCAACAGCTCCCACTTGCATTGGTCAAGATTAAGAGGCCCCTCAGTGTATAAAACCTGGACACATATACTGTTACTTAGCAAAGTTGGGAATATGCAATTCTGGATGCGTAATACTATAACACTTGAATACACTTCATTTTCAGTATATGCACTTGGCTATAATGTGTGGCAACCACTGACGGTGACATTTTCCTATGGAATGATAATTTTATATAAAATTACATATTAATAAACTACCTTTTGTACAAAGTTGATTCACCTCTAAAACAGAGTACATTATTCAATTAAGTTGAAGCCATCATCTATTCCCCATATTCCCTCAAAAACCAATTGCCTACGACACATTTAAGTATTGCACTATAGCCATTCTGGCCTCTACAAAGTATTCTAACAATACTCCAACTTAATAAATCTTAAAAAACAAATTTCAATGTTACACAAAAGTTTAAAAGTACAGTAAACCCCCCGTATTCACGTTCTCATGATTCGCGGACTCATGCATTTGTGGGTTTCTCTGTGGAACATATCTAGCCATTATTCGCGGAAAATTCGCCCATTCGCGGTATTTTTCACTGAGAAATATTCACTAATTACTGTATTTTCATATAATTTTCATGAATAAATGCACTTTTTGTGATAAAACTATTAAAATACTCAGGTATATGCATTTTTACAAAGTTTTTCTGTGTTTAAACTATCAAAATGGGCAGTTCTATGTGTTTTTAGGGGGTTTTAAGTATTCGCGGATTTCAGCTATTTGCGGGGGTGTGTGTGTGTGTGTGTGTGTGTGACGCATTCCCCGCGAATACAGGGGGTTCACTGTACAGTAGCTTGAAACTGAGATTTCTGCTACAGAATACATTAAAATTTTCATGATAGGTATAAACTTCAAGATCAGCATAGAGAACTGAATTTTCCAAACCTTAAATTTACTAATATTGTACTATATAGTATTGTACAGTATACAGAATCAAATTTCTACTTGCTTTTAGAGAAGTCATGGACCTACTGCACCTGTATTTCAACAAGAACCCCATTCCATATCTAATAGGGTTTGTATTCCTGACAGAACAGCTAAATTTTTAAAACCTTTCAAGATATTTGAGGTAATTAATATTTTTTTAAATCATACTGAAAGTTACACCAAATTTTCCTACTTATTTCCTCCTAAGTCATAATCTGTATATAAATGAACCACATGTGCATTACATCCAAAATGTTCTCATTTGAATAATAATATGGCCAGCGCTCTCTCTCTCTCTATATCCTTTCAAGATATTTGAGGAAATAAATATTTTTTTATATCATGATGAAAGTTACACTAAATTCTCCTACTCATTTCCTAAGTTATAATTCTGTATATAAATGAACCACATGTGCACTACATCCAAAAGTCCTCATTTGAATCATAATAAGGCTAGCACTCTCTCTCTCTTTCTCTCTCAAATGTACTATGTCTAAATTGAGGGGAACAGAAAGCAGCAAAATGCAGTACTGTACAAAGAATAGCACTATTATGCTTGACCTCTGCTAGGTTAAAAAATAACACTAGCCTACTTTGTAATTCACTTGGTATAAAAAAAAAAAAAAGAATAAAGCAATTTGGATTTCAGTGCACTTCATTTACCTCAAATTACTAAATGTCTGTGAAAAAACTAAACAGCTTGGCCAAGCTCAGGATACAATTAAAAGATTTCTCAAGGCCTAGGCTATCCTAACTAGCCTAAACTACACAAACTTCCAAAAATAATGTATCACATGGCAATATTTTCATACAAAACCATCGTACTATGCTTCTACCATGTATAAAGAAATAAAATAAATGGCAGAAAACAAAGTAGCCTTTCCTTTTCCTTAAACTGAAGGATGTCTCGAAGAAGAGTGAGATACGCTACAAAACTTCAGCATGTACTAAAATGATAACCATGAGTATTCACATCTTACAATCAATTACCATACATAAATATGCATGTATACAAAACCAACATTGAAATGGAAAAGATTCACTATACTGTAATAAGATATTCAGAACTATTATCCACAAACCACAGTGGTGAAGTGATGCTTCAAGACATTTTGATTGAGAATATGCTGCACTGTCTAATATTAGTTGCCAACATTTGTTGTTCATATAAAATCATACTACAGTACAGTATATTAAATAGAGAAGATCTCTCAACTCCTTCTCCTTGGCTGGAAAAGAATTAAAACTATCTTACTTTGCATTTAGCATGTACAGTTTTCTGTTTGTACTACTGTACTAACCATTGATTACATTAACTTGTATCAAGATATGGATTTAATATGCTGTACTGTATATCATTTCCGTAACACTGTACTGTACTGTACTGTACATATTCTCATTAGTGGCTTAACTTTCCAAAATCCTTAGTGATCATTTCACAACAATAACTCTAAGGATCAATTAACTAATTGTCACAACTTGCTCATTCTCCTCTAATGTCCTGATTTGCTACATAGGTGCATTAGGAAGCATAGACACTAAACATATACCCTCTCCCCAAAACATCCTCCAATTTAATGTAAATGAAAAGCACTGTACAGGTAGTCTTCGGTTATCGGCGGGGATTCCATTCTGAGGGCGTGATGATAACCGAAAATCGCCAATGACCGAAATTCGGCGATTTTCGGGGCTTATCAGCGCTGAAAAACGCCAAATTTCGGTTATTGGCGCCTCTGTTAGGTATGTATCGGTGACAATACCCAATTATCAGCATCGATAAGTGGAAATCAGCAATTTTCGTCGCCAGACAAGCACCATAAAACCGGATTGCCGTTAACCGAGCCCGCCGTTAACTACGGACTGCCTGTACTGTTTTCTACTGTTTATTTTAGTTTTGTTGCATCAGAAATTTCATGTTCAATATTCACACAGCCTACAGTAGTTTTCATGCTCCTCCTACTCTATCTTGCCTAGCTAAGATAGCATGGACTATGGAACCTCCCATCAGAGCCCGGGATTAGCCTAAACCCACTAGAATACCAGGTACAATAATTCATAAGAATAATTTTAGTTGTAAATACAATAATGATAAACATCCATGTATCTCATATTCTTATATACTGTAAAGCCAAAAACTAGCAATGATGCTGTAAGCCATTTTATTCTTCTCAAAAGTAGCTTAGTTCGGGCCAGCCCTAGGAGAGTTAATATTAACTCAGTGGTCTGGTTAAACTAACGTAAAAAAAAAAAAAAATACACAGGCCATTTGTATCATTGTATACTATTCAAGTTTCTACAGCATTTTCACTAATTCAAATACATTATACCTTCGTTAAAATCTAGTGGTAAGTATTGATAAATCAATGTCTGTCAACACTGAATTAGCCTAAGGGGTTAGCTAATAAGTAAAGGTAGAAAATAAGAAAAAAAAATAAATAAAAAAACTAAAAAAAGTGATTATATATTTGAAGTTCAAAAGCCCTGGGGAATCTCCCAAAAACACTCTAAGTGATGCATAAAATTTATGGTGTACATATTTGTTAGGTACAATATTGTTTGTTAAAATTACAAGTTTAATTAACATCTCCCAATTATCCAACTGCACCATCACCCACTGATGCAACTAAAGCCAATGCAAGTAGCCTTGAAACCTTACTCCCACTTATATATATAAGTCCCTATCTCACACCATATAACCTACACTGGACTTGGAAAAAATTTTGTGTTGTTCCAGCATCCCCAATGCCTCCAAAGATTACGGCCTCAGTGAAATTCTGCCACTAGTGTCTTTCCCGTGATTACACTTCCAAAAAGTTCCTCTCAGTTCAAGAGTTCTCATCCAAATAAGTCTGGGTCTTGCAACTCTTCAGGCAACCATCACAGTGCAGTAGACACTATCCCACACTACTCTCCCTGAGAAGACCTAAACCTTCTCCATTCCCCATTTGTCATTATCTTATCTACATAAGGAACACCCATGATTTTCCTTTTGGTATCAATTCTCACACTATCCCACCACCTCACTGAATGTTCTTCTCAAAACTTTATTCCCAAAATGACAAAATATTTTAGATGTAAAAGTTCCACCATCATACCATGATTCATGTATGTACAGCAACTCCAGCCTACCGTATTGATTGCCAAATGTTACATGTCTGCACATTTTTTAACCTGCATTTACTACTGAAAAACAATATCTTTAATCCTTTATCCTACTAACTCTTGTTACTCTGTCATTTTGATCATGCTCTGTTCTCATAATCAGTTTTTCCTAGATGTAGGCTATATATCCCACTCTCTACATAGCCTATATTATGAAGTCTATTATGCAAGCTTTGTAAATCCTGTAATGTTTTTTCAATCAAAACAGCTTTACCTGCATATTCTAGGTCTCTCCTATGTCTATTGTTACTCCTATCAAAACTTTTCTTCCCATATCAAACCACTTTTTTCACTGTAAGACCTTGACAATAAAGGGGACATAATATTCTCTTATAACACCCCAATACAGTACTGTACTGTATTTACTGCAAATTTACTCAATAGGACTCCAACATTAAATCTGCATCTGCTCTGTTGATTGAATGGGTCTTGAGTACTATATTGGAAAATCCTCTGGTGGGTCCAATACAGAATGGAAAGGGTAAACTATCATAGTGCAATGGTTAACTGTGAAGATGCACCTCATTACTCACTGTTGCACAGCAGAGGTCTTTTTTAAATCATATGTATAAAACTTATTTTTATTATTATAATTAATACTTTCAATACATATACATACATAACCTAAGGGTCACTTGAGTTTGGTGATAAGAGTATGTACTTGACTGTGTGGGTGTAGTTTGGCTACCATTTTGTGAAGATGCCCATGAGCGAGACATTTTACTTGTTCAAGTGCAGTACTGTACTGTATTTATGACTGCATTTCAAGTAAAATATAATTAACTGCCTAATTCACATATCAGTTTTACATTGTTCTCCCGTGGATTCTGTAGGTTTTATTGACCACATATAAATGTTGATTTGCACAGGGTAAGCTAAGGAAATGTCAAGGTCAAGTTAGAGTTTTGTAGTAGTTCATCATACACACAAAATGTAAGCTTCCTGTATTAACAGTTCACAATTGTCTGCACCCAATCTTGCATCTACAGTACTAGAATGAATGAAAGGTTACTGTGATCATAATACATGCCCTTTTTTCATCCAGTGCATTTTTTTGTTTTTTGCTTCTTGAGATTGTTAAGGGTTACACAAAGGACCATTATACAGTATATTTTTCTTCAATAGTTCCTCTTGCATTTCGAGCAGTTTAAAATCTTGTCGGTGCTAATCACTGTCTTTTGATTTTCCCCCATCCAATACATCTGGTTTCCTACCATGGTCTCCCAATTAGTTAAATGGGGGTTAGGACAGAAGGGTAGTACTGTATGTATGTTAATAATGGTTGAAAATGCATAGAACACAAGTTAACCAGTAACATATACTGTATTGGGTATCATTTGTGTGTTTGGTGAAGAAATTAATTTGTCATACTACTGTACTACCAATTTAAATTCTTATGATCAACAATCAGCATAATTGTGACTGTCAATTTCAACTAAAAAGAATTACTACTTCACATGAAATCACAACTACCACCACCTCAACAACCTCAATCATGAAAATCCAACAGACTTCAGTCACTGAATGCCATCCAATAAAATCTCTTACAATTAGGCTACAGCACCTACAATCTCTCCATGTCATAGAGTATCACTTCACAATGCAGATCTATTTCTTCTTACCCTTCATGCACTCAGGTGTGGAAATACAGACTCCCAAAGAGGAATAAAGTACCTTCATGTTTTGTCGAAATTCAATTTTACAAGAAGCCACACTGTTTTCAAGTTTAACTTTAATGAACAACTAAAAGTTTACACATGCTAGTCTTGCAAATTTGTGGATACTTATTCAAAAGCTGTTATCACATCATCCTTATTTACTCTTGGAAGACATTCTTTCTGCCCTCATTTGTTTACTATTGCAATTTATAGTTCTCTTGAGTAACTTGTTCTTGTGTTCTGTTTTCGAATAAATCACTTCTTTGTGTATTTAAAGGTGGTTTTTACATTTTTGTTGCATTTTGGCTCTATTAATCTATACTGTCCATGTTCTTCCCTGTATTTATACTTTGTTATATTTTGGACAATATGGTTTATTATTCTTAATCCCAATGTACTGTATATCCAAACACTATATTCAATAGGTCACCAGTGACCACCAACAGGCTGGGAGTGACACTATCCTGTGGGTATTCATTATTAATCCTGGAGTTTCAAACATTTTTTGGTACACCACTGTAAAGCCTATTACGCTAGTCTACTCTTGTGATTTCATTGTTATGTATGAGCATTTTAAACATAACCATGTTTAGGTATTCCTTTAAGATGATGTTCTATTTTCACATTTAATTTAAAAGCTATGTGCTGTACTGTAACTAGTTTCATCAATTAGCACACTCAAGTTCCACATTACTTTTACTCTTAGCACCTCTGTAACATTTATTTTTAGCATTTTATTAACATTTATTTTTAGTATTTTATTATACAGCTTTTTTGAGCTTTATTAACCTACTAATATTTCTTAACACTTCTTAGTTTGTCTTTCTCTATTCATCTTAATGTTTACCTTTATGTTCCATATTCTGGCATGACATTCAGGGTTGTATAACCAAAAAAAAAAAAAAAAAAAAATTAACTTCGTGGTTTTTTCATAATTCACAATAATGATAATTGTGTTCATGGTACACAGTATTGGTGCTTTGGACAGTAACTTGTAGCACTCTATGGCAGTCTTTTTTTTGGGGTAGGAGTGGAGAGAATGGGAAGGGGGGGGAAAAGATTTGCAGTTTTCAGTTTGTACTTGATGAGTTCTACTTATAAGTTGGCTCTTAAATCATTTCAGTGCATAGTTTTCAATGCAAATGCATTTTAAGTCTTTTACCATAAGATCCTGCACTACTTGAAATGCTTTAATTTGGTGTACTAATACTGTACTGTATTTGCACAGCACGGTATTTGACATTTAGCATTATCCATATGCAGTATTTCATGTGGTCATGTATTACTGAGTGCTGTAGTACTGTACAGTGTTTCTGTGGAGCGATTCTTTTTAAAAACTAACTTTTCTCACAGAAAACTGCATCTTTCAAAAAACTGCAAGTTATGATACTGGCTGATACAACTGAGGACTGATTACAGCATATCCTTCACGTGGACTGATTGCAGATTATCCTTCATTCTTGATAACTTGTTACTCATATTTTCGAAATATGTGGTCCGTCATCTTGTTCTTGCCTATTATTTATCATTTTATAATGAAGACATCTTCATGACAATTTGCTGCTTGGTTACCATCACAATGTCTTTTTATCTTTCTTTCCTTTCTCACAGTTTTCCTTATAAAAATAATTTTTCAACTTCCTATTATTTCAATTTTTATTACAGAAATCTGCAAATGTATTTGCATACAAATTCTTTGTTATAGAAATATGTTTAATTAGGCCAATTTCAGTGTGTTAAATTGTTCTTACGTCTGTGGATTCTACAGGTGTTACTGCCAGCTAGGAATATTGGTTTGCATAAGGTAAGCTAAGTAAATGTCAAGGTTAAGCTTGAGTTTTGCTGTTGTAAATTACATGCTAAGCTTCTGTTTACCATATTCCCTTGTTCACATTCCACAGCTGTGCACTGAACCCTTGGAGCTATTAGTATGAATGAGAGAGGTTACAGTGATTACATGCCATATTTTTATCCAGTGTATTTTTGCTCCTTGAGATTTTTGGGGATTACACATTTTTCTTTAAGAGCCTCTTTTGTGTTCTGAGCATGATTTACAACTCTTGTTGGTGCTACTTACTATCTTTTGATTGCCCCCATCCCAAATAAAACTGGTTTCCTACCATGGTCTCCCAGTTTGTTAAATGGGGGGGCAGAGAGAAGGGTAGCTTACACAATAATAATTGTTAAAAATGCATAAAACCAAGATAAGCAGTAGGAAATGTACTATATATAGGCTATATGGTTTATGTGTTTGGTGAAGCGATTAATTTGTTATACTATTACTGTACCCATTCAAATTCTTACAATCAATATCAGCATTTAGCAAAATTGTTAATTTCAACTAAAATATATAAAAAAAACAAAAACAATCATTCCCATGCGGTCATTCCATAATTTAAACAGCTTCAACCATGAAAATTCAAACTAACCTCAACATCAAGTGCAACCCAACAATATCTCACAATTATTACTAACAATCTTCTTCACTTGTCACAGTGTATCACTTCACTAAGCACTTCTGCTTCTCCATGCCCTTGAGGCAAGTGTGGAACTAATCATCCACCCCAAGACACAAATACTTTCATGTTTTAACCAAATTCAAGTACACTACAGTCACACTCTTTTTAGAAGTTTAACTTTAATGAACTATTATTAATTAAAAAAAAAACTAGTTTTGTATATTTGTGGATACTTATTCAAATGCTGTCTCCTGCCATCGATCACTGTCCTTTATGTATTTTTGGAGACATGCTTTCAGCCATCATTTGTTTGTCTCTTGTAGTTTGTACTTCTCTTGAGTAACTTGCTTTCGCACCGTTTCTGAACAAATCCATTGTGTATGCTGAAAGGGTCTTCTTCCTACATCTCTGTTGCATTTTGGGCTTTATTACTCTATATTTGGCCATGCTCCTATATGCTTTTATACTTTCTGAGGTATATTTTCAATAATTCTGTTTATTCTTCTTTATCACAATGTATCATCAAACACACTTCATATTCAATAGGTAGCCAGTGAAGATCAATATGGCTAAGACTGACCCTATCTTATGGGTTTTTATTCATTATTAGTCCTGTAGCTTCAATAAATACTTTGGTACTAAATATTTATTGAAGACAATACAGAGGTTGCTACATCAGTATACCGGTATGTACAAGCATTTTCAACATATCCATGTTTAGGTACAGTATTCCTTTATAGAGAGGCTACATATTTTGGTTGAAAATGTTCTATTTTCACTACATTTAATATCTGATCTGTCATAATGTATTTACATTTTCATCTACTAGCACTCATTAGTTACTCACTGTTTTACTATTTGCATGTCTATCATTTATTTTTACAGTTGCATTATCAAACTTTTTCAACTTTATTTAGCCTACCTATTAATACATTAACTTCATTTAGTTTGTCTTTTTCTGTTAATCAACTTGGAAAGACCTTCAAGGTTGCATAAGTTGGTAAAATTTTACATCCTTTGAAAAAACCTTGCGTGCATCATGGTTTTAAACATAAATGTGTACACGGTAAACAGTATTGGTGCCTTATAGCACTGCTGTTAGCAGAATTATTTTAACACATTTTTCTTTTTCAGTGTACTTAATTCCTACTTATGGCATGGTTCTTAAATAATTTCAGTACATTATTCATACATTACTGTACCAAATGCTGTAATTTCATCAAATATTATTAGTTTTCACCATCTATTATCTGCTTTATATATATATTTCACGTGGTCATTTACAATAGGTACAAAAATTTTTCAGTGGATTGTTCCTTATTAAAAACTTTTCAGTGGAACTTTCCTTATTAAAAACTTACTACAGTATCTTGTAGAAAATTACATCTCTCAAGAAATTACAAGTTTTAACATTGGTCTATTAAATTCTAATGATTGATTTTATCCTTTATTCTTGAAAATTGGTGTGGCTTATGCCATTTCCTCAATATTCAGGTACTGTAGTAATCTTGCTCTTGACTCCTGTTTTTCATTTTATATTAATACTGTACTGTTCAATGTTCACCAGGGATATATGGGTCTGCATCACACTGTCTTTTTATCTTGCTTCATTTTACAATTCTTTCCTTGTACAAATTCTTTATACAACTTCTTAGTTTTCTATCTTTTCATTAAAGAAATTTACAAATTCATTTGCACACAAAAACTTTACAAAAGAAATATGATGGGCATGACGTAGTTACACTTTACAGATGTGTTGAAAAATAGTAAAGTGGTTACCTAAGGTAAATTACATACTGAATTACTGTTTTTGGGTACATTATATACTGAATTATTGTACATGGATTAAACTAAATATCACTGAATGATCTAATTTCCAAATTTACGTATTTCAAAGTTTTACTTTCATTACTTAATAACCCATATTTATTCATCTAACTCCTGAAATAGTAAAATTTCGTCTTGCATACTTCAACAGACACTTAGGGGGTCTGGCTTACTGATCAGTAACTGTCAGTTCACCAGCAAATCTAATAATTGTATGTTTTACATTTTTATATATATGTGAAATGTAATGAAATAAAAAGAAGGTTCAAATGAGCCGTAGGCAATTACTGAATACAATACAGAAGCATACATATACTAGCCTATCAGCATCTGAACAAGTGGCCTGGCTATGGCTCCCACTTAATAAAAGATCACCCCAAGGATACTTCACAGCCTAACCTTCCAATATCCTAATCTTAACCTAAGGCAATGTACCCTAATCTTAACCTAGGGTAATATGCCCTAAACTAGCCAGGGATGGTATGCCACCCCCTGGACTCCCTTAAATGTGACATCATGCATAACAGAACGTATGCACAATTATTTTGACCAATTAACTCATCTCAAACATTCCTGAATGTATCTGGAAAATAAATTTTTAAATGTTTGGTCATGTAATACCGTATAAAAACTAAATGTGCCTCTTAATCTCTATATTTAGTAGTCAGTCACTGTTTCTGCTCTCACTTAAGTCTTACTGTCTTTCTTCTTTACAAAAAGTGTACAAAGAAATAACTGCATGTAGTGAGAATGACTAAATACTCTAAAAAAATCTTTCAAACTACTGCTTGTCCTAGATACAAGTCTACATGCTTCATGGACAACATCCATACTTTACTTTTTATGTTTGTTAATTACACACTTATGCTGTTATCATTCCTGTTCCTTTTCATCTTCCATCTCTAGTTTCTAATTTTCCTTTCTCTTAGACAAGTACCCAATGTCTATGTGGACTTAATCCACAAAGTTGTAAAAAAAGAAATGGTAATTGATTCAATTCCATGTCAACACAGAATTTAATCTTAGAAGTGGTTTTATTATGGCTTGCAGCACCAAATGTAGCCAGAAAGGCATAAAATATGAGGTAAATAGATGTTAAAATATATGGTTCATGTATCTGGTAAAGAATTAAGGTGTAACAGCTGCCCAAAAAGTTACTACATTATCCAATGACCACCATAATAATTGCTTACTCATCCTGAGAAGAAAAATTCTGCATATGAGTG
The DNA here is from genome assembly GCF_040412425.1 of Macrobrachium rosenbergii. Taxonomy (NCBI): domain Eukaryota; kingdom Metazoa; phylum Arthropoda; class Malacostraca; order Decapoda; family Palaemonidae; genus Macrobrachium; species Macrobrachium rosenbergii. Next base: position 15,425,686 of record NC_089767.1, read on the forward strand.
AATATCTGGCTACATGTCAGTTGAAGTTTGCCAGCACCTTCAGATTCCAATGAATGGCAATCTATCAGTTGAGTTTGTCAGCTTCTTCATATTCTAAAGATAATGATGCTTGGATAATAAAGGTTTTAGGCATGGATGAAATGCAGCATCAAACTCATAATTTAATAAACATGTTTAAGTCAATGTATCAAAGTTTCCTGTTAGTTAAACTCCCAGTCCATACTTGGCCTAAGACATAGATATAAAAACATCAATTTTGTGGGACATATTTGTCACTTTTAAGAGTATGGGCTAAATGTTTTGACAAGGCTACAGGTCACCTACATGGCCTAGCTTATGAATGTAGTTGTGTATAAAAGATTATAGACAGCAGGTTTACATGTGTATGCTTATGCGTAGATCACGCCCATTTAAAGAGGTCCAGATGACACTAAACAAGGAGCAATAATCTTTTTACTCTACGCTACACATAAAACATGGCCAAATATCACCATCTAAAGGATATAATTTGTATAAAGGTAGAAAACATATTTGCTTACCAAAGTACACAGGCCTATACAACACTCTGATGCATGGGCCTACATACATAAAATGGTCCAAACTGGCTAGTTAAGCCAGGCCATCATCATAACTTGTAAAAATAAAAGAGATAGAAAGATAAATAACATGGGTGGTAATTTATCAGCCTAAGCTACATGCCTACACTGGGTAGGCTAGGCCTAAAGAAAACTCCTGCAAGTTACAAACTATTTTTAGTCCCAGGCCTACAGAAAGCCAAGACGGGGATTTTTAATTCTAAAAAACAAGACAACAGAAAGCCTTCAAGCCGTTTTCAAGAAGCCCAAAAATCTTCACCAGAAGCCTACGCCAAACTCCAAGGGTGACAAGCTACCGCAGGCACCATAGGCCTACCCTGCAGAGGAAAGCTCTCCGCCTAGGGAGCCTCCTGCTGGAGGCACACAGGTGCAACAACAAGCTTCCCCGCCGCCACCGCCTCCCCCTCCACCCCCTCCCACCGATGCCATTTTGACCGCTACGACCAAAGGACATCACCATACCCCGAGAGGGGCCCCGTGACCGACGCCCATAATTGTGGGGTCGTTTCCCGGGTGGGCGGCAACGTACCTGGAGAATATTTCGGATCCATTTTCCCTCCGTGTGACGTTGATGACGGAGGCGACGACGAAGACATCACGATGAACCCCGGGAAGTTCTTGAACCCTTCTTTGTCTCTGTGAGGCGTCGCACACAAGCCCTCGTCGGTTGGCGTCGTCGTCGGAACGTCGCTCACTTCATTTGGATCTTCCTCTACACATTTTTCACACTCGCTTGTTTCACTCGCTGCGTCATATTTACCCTCACTCACGGTCGCCATAACACTGTCAGGGCCCCGGATGTGACTTCCAGAAGTCGCCATCAGATGGCACCACTTCACAAACACAGACACTGACGCACGCACGCACGCACTAACACCGCTTTGGCGTATTCCCGTTTGTTTGCTTCTCTCGGGATGTGTTTGTGTACTGTAGTTAGTCCTCTCTTCTTATGCACAATGTCTCTTCATACGCTGATTATTGAATACACTGCCAATGGTAATCAGTACATATATATTCATACATACATACATACATACATACATACATACATACATGTATACATACATATGTATGTATGTACTTATATATATATATATATATATATATATATATATATATATATATATATATATATATATATATATATATATATATATATATATATATATATATATATATATATTTCAGCACTTCAAGTGTGGGGATGTATTTGTTTGTGAATAAAAGTAAAATTTTTCTTATAGAAAGCTAACAAATAACTCATATACTCTACTATCAAGTTAGATCAGATATTACAGCATCTCTCAACTGACCGACAATTTAATAATCAAGAGACATTTTGGAGAGTACATGTAAGAAAATAGGCGG
>NC_089767.1:15432649-15450149 GCF_040412425.1 Macrobrachium rosenbergii
GTGATAAAGTTAACATATATATATACATATATATATATATTATATATATATATATATATATAAACATATATATAAATATATATATAAATATAATGCTATTTAAGTATATATATTTTATTTGTGTATATTTCCTCATACGCAATTTCTATGAAAGCTAATGGCACTATTTTCAGAGACTATCGTTTATTTAGACAAAAAGAAATATAGACATATTCAAAATCTACATAAAAAGATAGTCTCTATGAATAATGCCATTAACTATAACAGAAATTATATATATATATATATATATATATATATATATATATATATATATATATATATATATATATATATATATATATATATATATATATATATATCCACACATCCAATGACAGACTACAGTAGACGGACAGGTGAAGGCTGCAGAAACACTCATAGATTGCTTATGTAAATTTATTATCAGTGTCAGCATTTCTTGACCCATGGTCTCATCTTCGGGACATCTAAAATTATAAGATTATAAACAGTATCTTAATGCGCATGATTAAAAATGAATAGATATGCAAAAGGTGAAAATTTTTCTAGTTTCTGCAGTATTCTTTTAGTGTGTTTTATCCTCTTACCTTGAAAGGTGCAGCTTTTATGAAGTTTTGGAAAATATGTAAATGTATTTGAGTGTAAGTGATAATTTTAGTGTAATTGATTTTCCAATTTGGTTGTTATCTTTTTAATAACTATTTATTTTTAATCATACACACTAAAATACTGTTTTGAATTTTATAGTTTTAGATGTCCATTTGTCAAGAAACGTTGACTGTGATAATAAATTTTAGATGGACTCTGTGTTCCTGCGCCATCCCCTGCTAACCATATATATATATATATATATATATATATATATATATATATATATATATATATATATATATATATACTAATATATCTTACTAGTCTCAATTCGTCTTTCGTCTATGAACCCTAGTATTACTTAAGAGTATTCTTTCTTGGGGAGGACTGCTATACAAGTTAACGTCCTATTTACTTGTTTCATAAAATTTACGCGTCATATATATATATATATATATATATATATATATATATATATATATCAATCATATGAAAACATTGTTAATTGTCAATAATCATAAAAGAGGAAATAACATTAAATTACGAACTAAAAGTGAGACTTTAAGCCCCTTTCATTAAGAGAAGCTTACGATAGCAAGTGAGAATTATTGGTCGTATTAACTTGCAAAAGCCTTGACATACATAAAAACAGAAATGTTAAAAAACTAGGTATGTATGGCAAATGCATAATTCTTTAGATGAAAACAAAAAAAGGTAATGGGGTTTACTAACTTACAATACAAATGGTCCCATCAAACCTCTTCAGAACTAGACCTATGCTCAGTCCATTGATCGTAAACATCCTATTGTGTCACAGAACACACTAGAAAAACTATCAAATAAGTAACCATCTCCGGAGGAAAACATTGCCAATAATATTAAGAGCAACAAATCAGCAAGTGAAAAAAAAAAATGGTAGGTGAATGAAGGTTTGACTCCAGTAGCAAATGTTTCCCCTTGAACAGAGGCACCAGGAATAAAACCAGAGGTGTGAATGTGTTGGTGTATGATTGATTGTACGTACGTGCATACCACTAATGGGAGTGCGTGTGTGTATGCGTGATTCGGGGTTTCAAAGTTCGCTGCAGTGTACAACATATCACTTTATCAGTAACTGAGACAGATAAAGAACGGACGCTTACAAAGGTAAAGGTTATGCAATGAGAGTTTTAAATATTGTCAACGTTTTTTGACTCTTGCGGAATGATAGCTGGATAGATAGAAAAAGAAATTCCAGATATTTTTCTTTGTTATCACGTCTAGGTCTACGAGAGAGTGTATCAGAAAATAAATGACAAAGGTTTGGGTTTAAACACAATGATTGTTTTATTAAGGAAAATTTTCGGTCAAGAACAATGATTATTAATAATAAAAAAAAAGAGTTATCGCCATCATTGTACTTTATATGGAAAGCAAGTCAGTCATCATATTATCTCGACAACTATCAGTCATTCTGTTCAGATGGTGGTGTATCTCTTCTCGGAATTACTGTCAATATCTTAAAGAAGCACCTTAAACTGGGTAATGCTCTTGTTGCCTATCACTAGGTGATACGTTACAGTGTAACAAACTCCCCATATTATCACTTGATATCCGTCTATAAAAAGAAGACACTACCATCGGGTTTTCGCATCCTAATCACGACAGTCTTCGAGTATTTAGACTGATGTGACGAGGAAAACTCGATGAAAGTCGAGCAGATTAAATACCTTCAAAAGCCTTACATTTTGAGGCTTAAACAAATGGGCATTGGGGGGCACTTCTTGTGCTATTACTGAATTTTTAACTAATATATTGCAAATATTAATTGTTGATGGGTGCTTGTGGTTAAAGTAACGAATCCTCTGGTGTTTTGTAAGGGTAGTGTTCTTGGCCCATTTATTTGTATGTAAGCGATATGAAGTTTGGCCTTGAAAAAAACTTGTTTAGGATGCAAATGATACTGCACTATTTGCATCGATACACCTGAGTACAAACATGTAATTGAAGAATCCCTTAACAGATATTTAGTTAAAATTAAGATAGGTCCAAGACATTGGATTCTACCCACCTAACTCTTTTCATTGAACTATGTGTCTTTCTTTTAAATTAACTTTTAAGAAAAGCACATTGTCTACTTCCTCTTCACTTGCACAAATATGGGTATGCTGAGAGAGTCTTCTAAAAAAATTTGAGATCTGTTGATCCAGAAGTGTTCTTTTATTGAGCCATGATTTGAATATTGTTCCCCAGTCCGCTCTTCAGCAGCTGCCTCACACCTTCAATTGGTGGAAAAAATGTGAATTTATCGAATTTTCATTCTTTAAGGATCTTATTATTGAATCTCTGTCTGACAACAACGAATTCAGGTAGTTCACTGTGCGTTTTTTATAAAAAAAGTTTTCATAATCTCGATCACCCATTGCATTCAGATCTTCACAGAGTATAGTCAGCACCATAGTGCTAGGTATTATGAAGTTAATATTATGAAGTTAGTGCTAGGTATATTATGAAGTTATGTTGCGATCAAATTATGGATAATCCCCCTGGTCATTTAGTTGAAGCATCGAATTTTCAAGTCTGAACATGATGTTGAGCAGGCTCACATGAACCTCTTGCCATAAGTTATTTAACACATCTTTTTGTTCTGTTGTTCTTTGCCATTTCTCTCATATAATGTATTAACACATTTGGGATTTCTTTTTCCAAAATGAGTTGCCACCAGCATCGGGGCATTTAGGCTCATCGCTTGCATAATTAATAATGACAATAGTAAAGCAGCGATTGGCCGTCCACGGTGAAACGCGCACGGTGTAACCATATGCAGATACGCAACAAGTACATGAATACCAAACCAGTACTCACTAAAGCTTTACACATTAGTCGCGCAAGGCAAGGTTCTTGCCTTGAGGAAGGCCCTCGCTAAAATAAACAATTCTGAGTCCTTTTTCCAGAGCTTTATTAGTTTTAGCTTTGCTGCCAACCTGTCCGTTTGTTCATGGCGTGAATGGAGAGCATTGCTTTCTTACGTTTGCCCACGTTACTTCAATCTTCGTAAGACAAAATAGTAGTACTAATTAACTTCTGGGCTACGGCAGACTCAAGAAATCTCGTGTTCAGTTCGTTCCTTAGTTCTCTAAAGAAAATGGTTCATACAGGAATATGCGTTTATAAATGTATAAAGTAAGTAATGTAATGTACACAAATATATATAGCACACACATTATATATATATATATATATATATATATATATATATATATATATATATATATATATATATATATATATATATATATATATATATATATATATATATACTATATAAAATATATATATATATATATTTATATAAAATATACATATATATATATACATATATATATATTATATATACATATATGTTTCATTATATAAATTAGAGCCCCCACAGAACAAATGGAAAGTTATGAAGTTTTCTGCTATAGCCTATCTCCAAGTACATTATTTTAAGGTTCCATTAAGCTATTTGTCATTTTACATTTCTTGTATTTTCAGACTGAGTGACGGAGTTAGATACTGCCATGGCTAACAACTCGGAGGAAATCAGATGGATTGACTGAATCAGGGCTATAACCTTCAGAGAGGCCAGGGATGCTGGCGCATCCTTCATTTCACGTTCCTGGATAAATAAATACATTAAAAGAGATGAATCCTTTTTTAAAAGAAACTGGAACAAAAATCCATATGACTGTCATCGCGAAAAGAGTGAGAACCTTGGAAGACCTGAAGTCCTTTCTCAGGAGTCAAAAGACATCATAGCTGAGGCAGTGGGTAGACCAAGAAAGTCTTTACATAAATTGGCGCTTGAACTAGAAACAAAAAAGGGAAAGAAGAGAAGTTATAGTGCTGTATATTGTGAGCTTAAAAAATCTGGTATCAAGTCATTTCATGTTATCAGCAAGCCCAACATCACTCAGCAACAGAGAGAAGACCGTGCATGGTTTTGTGGTTCATTTCTTAAAGATTGGGATGAAGCTGACTTTCTCCATGTTGCCGCATCAGACGAATTCTTCATTTACACAGTCAGGAAGCCAAATCATAAAAATGACATCATTTGGACTGCAAAGTTGGATGATATCAGCGATGACGTGCGCTATCGTCAAGTTGTGAAATTTCCTGAATGTTTGGGAATTTTTCTCTTTTTTCACAGCCAAATGGTTACTGTGGATCATCAAAGAAAAAGGACAGTCATGAAATAGCGAATACTGCAGAGAAACTGTGCTTACTGGTGGAGTATTTCCTTTCCTCAAAGATCCTGAAAATGTGTTATCTGTTGAAGAAGTCACATTTTTGCATGATAAGGCACCATGTTTCAAGGCTCTTCAGACACAGGAGCTGCTTCGAAACAGTGGTATCGATTTCTTCTTGTCAAGTGAATTTCCAGGTAGCTCCCCTGACCTTCATGTGTGTGAAAACATTGGTAGTATCTTAAAGGATCGTGCTGGAGAGGGCACAGTGAACTATGATGGTATACCAAGCCTTGACGACCTGCGAAGAGAAGTGACCAAAGTGCTCAGGGAAACGGAGTTTGAGTCTCAGCTTTTTTGCGATATGCTGAAATCATACCCTTCAAGAATGCAGGCTGTGGTACAGGCAGATGGAGGCCACACAAAATATTAAATACTCAGAGAGAAACTTAAATAAATACCTGTTCTGAATCACTTTTGTTTTTGTCCATATCAATATTAGTTTATACTGTAGAGGGGGGGCTCTAATTTTGAAACACCCTGTATATATAATATATATTATATATATATATATATATATATATATATATATATATATATATATATATATATATATATATATATATATATATATATATATATATATATAATTTATTAGTACATGCGTATGTAAACAAACTCACTAGTAAGTTGTAATTTTCCATTTTAGAACAAACAAAACTCCACTTTCAGGGAAAGATTTACCAAAAGGTTTACTTCATTTTAGTGAGCAGAAGATAACCCCTAGGTGTCCTAAGAGATTTAAAGATTTAAGGGTTAATTCTCTTTCTCTTTCTGTGTGTGTGTGTGTGTTGCACACTCTTAATGCAAATTGATCTTAGGTCTTCTAAAGTAATTCTATGCACCAATTTACAGATACAGTGGCCTGTATTTGACTAAGAGAGCCAATGTATAAACATAATTTAGTTACTGGTATTGTGTTTCTGTCTATGAACAGGTTTCCACGATATCTGTAGGAGTAGAGTCCTGTGATCCTGTCTGTGATTGAGTCCCATCGTTTTGTAAAAAAATAAAGCCCTAGGCTTTGTGTTGGAATAGTTCCATGGTTTTTATCTAGGAAGATAGTTCCAAGTTGTTGGATGAAAGAGTTCTATGCTTTCCCTGTGAGTAATAATCTTACTGTACAAACCATAACGTGTATCATGACATATTTTCTCCTAAGGTAATAAATTACGCGTTTACAGCCAGTCTCGCCATTGCCCCGAGCTTATAATGTTTTTATAATCTTTTATAATGCTGTCGCCATTTTTGAAGGGATGGTTCACTATTTAAGGTGATAATGAAAATAATGCAGCCACTTTCATCTTTATCAAGACTTTGAGAGTCTCAGTGAAGCCAACCCACATTTAGAGCAATGTCATCGATTACATTTGTTGCCATGCAAAATCACGGAGACTGGTATGCTGGAAAACTAGGTGAAATCGAATAAAGCTAGAATCTTGATTCATCGAAATCCCCGGAAAAGACAACATAAACACCTAGACCGATGTCCAAATTCCAGACTTGCAACGAAAGTAGGATTTTTACTTGGCATCGTGACCTAAGAAAAAACCTTGATGCTCCTCCATATAGAATCGAAACTCGCTTAATCACCCAGACGGCGCAGGCGTTGCAAAAGGGCATATTCGGTAAATGTCAGAATGTAGTAATCTAGCAGACTCCAACCTTTGTGCACTGGTGTGCCACGTCAGATTTGCAAATGCGTCATTATTGACCATAATATGAAAAGTGCTGTAAAAACGCGCGCATTAAGAAGGATGAATGTCGCGCATCTCCTTGTCTCCTGATCTTAAATATTCCATAATAAGATTTTCTCGGGTCATTCTTTAGATTTTTACCAATCATTCATGTTTCAGTTCCGTTGCAAAAGCGACGAATTATGCTCATGACCGATGGCTCTTAAATTTTTAACAAAAATCAAGTTGTCTCCATTTCTAATTCGGTGTAAATACTACTGGCAAAAATTAGACCAAGTCTTTCTCAAAATTGGATTGACGTCCTTCTGTTAATCTATTTGAGCCTTCTAAACCCGGAGAATGACTGACTTCTCTTCGCTACGGTTCAGGAACTATGCAAACCAAATGCAAATAAACGTATAATCAAACCCCATTCATACCTGTCCAAGTTACCATTTGTTATCGGAAAGTCAGAATGTCTTTCCTCACCTGACAACGATAACGATATGATACTGATCTGATGCGGTGTATTTGAAGTTTATCCATTATTTGCGCGTCTTCATCTCTCTCTCTCTCTCTCTCTCTCTCTCTCTCTCTCTCTCTCTCTCCATCTTTATAATTACTTGAACTACTTTACATATTCCAACACAATTCTTTTAACAAGAATTAAAGACAGTGGACTACTGACGTAAGTTACATTTGTTTCGCAATTACGGTAAATTGTGTAAATGACCCGAATCACCTTGATGTCCCTCAGTCTTATCTTCTTTCTCCTCTGCGCCCGTTTCTCCTGCATAAAAACCGGTCCCCGTCGAAATGCTGAATCACGCATTGTACATGCTCACATTTTCCAATTATCTTTTATAACAGTTGACACGAGATTTTATGAATAGTATTTTTTGTTGCTTTTTTTTTGCAAGTATTCTCGTTTTGTAGATAGCCGAGGTATGAGCATTCTCTTTCTAAATCTACTTGAAATTTGTTTAATAAGAGAGAAATTTGGCTCAACAACTCCTTCAGACATTAAATTTGGACTGTAAAAGACACTTCTCTTCTCTTCTAAACCTTTTGCACACACCCTGTTCACTTCTCAGCTTCATATATAGTCTCTGACTTATCTCTTCTCTCTTCTTATTATCACCTTCAGCTATATTTGCTCCCAGATACCTTCATGAATCAACCGCTTCCGTTCTGCTGCCATCCACAGACATGTCCAGCCCTCCATCATCCAGTTAGACTCATAGTTACCCTAAGACCTATTCATACCCACAATCACTTTCAATAATTTCACTAGTTGCTGGAATTGCCCTTCACTAAGCCCAGTCAACAACGATGAATCTTCACACTTCATTTATGACACCGTCATCTCTTATCTCTTTTTTCTTTTGAGTTCTTGCAACAACATATCTATAATGACAGTAAAGAGATATGGAGATGTAACACGTCCTTGTCAAACGCCTACTGTTACACCAAACCAGTCACATAATCTAGCAAATAATTAACTTCCATCAATATAAACTAGCTCTTTCAAATTACCCATTATACCATATATCCTCTGCATACTGCACAGTGAATCTGTTATGAGTTTTCTCTTGGTTCGTGTATTCCACATACTTCCTTTTTGCTTTATTCTCCAGTTTCCCGCACACCATATAGCTTCCAATGTATCCTGGGCAATGTTATAGCCTATAATTATTAGATTGAAAGGTATTATCAAATTTACCCTCGTGCATAGAAATAGTTATGATTTTCATTCGTTCCTTAGGCACCTTTCCGTTTATTGACAAACCTTATAAACCCTGGTACTTTCACCTTCATACCACAGCCTCCCACTGGTAATCTCAGCGACTCCTTACATCCTCGACAACTATTTCCACAGGTACTTTGAAACCTATCCGAATTGTTTCCTTTCTTGTGTCATTCAGTTCCGCCTCTCCTCTATCCTCCACATTTAACAACTCTTCGAAATGGTAACTCAGTCCACACACACACACACACACACACACACACACACACACACACACACACACACACATATATATATATATATATATATATATATATATATATATATATGTATATATATATATATGTTTGTGTGTCTGCAAGTTTGTGCCCGTGGATTAGTTTGTGTGTGTTGTGATCATTGTGAGATAATAAACACACACACACACAAACACACACACACATATATATATATATATATATATATATATATATATATATATATACATATATACACACACACATATATATATATATATATATATATATATATATATATATATATATATATATATATATATATATATATATATTAAATTCAAATGCAAAATCTACCACTCCGGCATCTTACTGGTTGCTCTGGTGTCCTGTCGTGTCTGGATTCAGTTAGATATCCAAGGCTACAGATGCGACTATTTTATAGAAGTGTGCATCTACAATTAAGCTACTGTACTTGATACCTGAACTTGAGAGAAAGTGTGAACATTGTGCGCAAGTGAAGTATTTCATAATCGGTTGCGTTGTGACTGATGTCATATATTACCCCACCTTAGACAAACAAGCGCCTCTTCCAAGGCATCCAGCTGTGACCGAAGACGTCCTCCCTTTCCGGGGAATTTCGCTCAGTATCCCAATACGGCGCCGTGCTCAAATCGCCCGAAACATTTAGGAATGCTTTGCAGAGGGAGCTCGAAAGCTACGTGCACTTTGTAGCGTCGCTCCGTTTCATCATGATAACTCGACTTTTCCTATAATGCCGTAAGTTCTTAATGTTATTTGGAGCCGTAAACAACAGAAAACTGTCCCATACTTATTGAACGATTGATTTGTTACAAAAATAGCCAGGTGACCCTCTTTATCCAATCCAGCACCCCAAGGCACTTCTCTTTACAACTCCTATTTTCTTTTGCAATAATTCCTAATTATAACTGTTCTTTAAAAACTATAATGACTTTTAAAATCTCAATACGTATCCCATAGACCACTCTAGGAAAATATCGCTCACTAACAGTATGACGCAGAAGATTATTATACTCCTCCCCTCCACTAAGGTAAAACATTTACTGACAAAGTTCTTGGAGTCACGGCCGTGTTTGCTCTCCCTTGACGACTTTATTCTTTGCCGTTACCACAATCTTACTGTTGAACCACACCAGAAATAGGCGGTAATACAACACGATGAACTCTGTGAGTGAGGCGGACGCTGTTTCTACCACCCCCCTGACTCACCCTAAACCACTGCATACCCGAAATCCCACTGCGTGGGTGAGCCGTGAACAAGTGCACAAGCCTAATCAATACGCAGACACGCACACGGCGTTCCGTTTCACATAAGTACACACGCGTGCGCACACACACATATACTAACACAAGCCGTCAACGATTCCCTACTAAACACGCCCAACCAGTTACGCCTGAGTAAAACTTGCGCACGTAACTAACTGGCGCTCCTCTTCTCTTCTTCTGCCGCATCTATCAAGGAATTCAAGTATTACACCAACTTTCTCGAAAAATGCGGCAGACGTTATTTCGCGATTCACCGTTACTTTCGCCGGTGCTTTCTTATACCGCGAATGTGGTGGTTACAAAAGGCATGGAGCTTTGCTGCTTTTCTATGTGGTGATATTTTGAAGTACATCTGAGAGGAAAATCAATAGTTGGGGGGAAGTTATGCGAGGCCTCGTCACCCACTCAAGAAATGGCTCGGAGGAAAGGCTTAGGAAAATCGATAAACATTGGTCTCGTGCGTTGGGAAGACATATTATTTACAAGTCGCACGATGAGTAGACGATATGTGCTTGTGGAAAATCTGCAACTGAAGGAAGACGCTCAAAATGAGGATGCCACTGCATTTTACCGATTATATATATAGAATATATATATATATATATATATATATATATATATATATATATATATATATATATATATATATATATATATACAGTATATATCAAACACCACAGGAAGAAATGGAAAACGGTTGTAAATCCGGACAAGTGTCGAGCTCTATTGCTAAGCCATCTTCAGTTCTCTGAAGATGGCTTAGCAATAAACCCGACACCGGTTAGGATTTACAACCTTTTAATTTTTTCCTTGTGGCGTTTGATATATCAATAACATGTCAGGGTGATTATGTTTATATATATATATATATATATATATATATATATATTTACTCACGTCATATCGAACCCAGGTCTCTCAGGTGGAAAGCAAGGGCGTTATGGGCCATACAAGTCTAAAAGAAGTTGGAACCTGAGAGCAACTACTAAGTTACCTTTAACTGTTTGCATACCAGCGAGTTTTCCCAACTTCCTGACTCAGCAATGACCCAATAGACAACATTTTTCGAATTATCCCTTGTGAGTGAATAAGATAGAAATCATCAACACACAATCACGTGAGAGTCGGGAAGTTGGGGAAAACTCGCTGGTATGCAAGCAGTTAGCTCCCAGGTATTAAAGGATAAAGTTGCTCTACATTCCAACTTCTTTAGACTTGTTTGGCCCAGTGGCTAACGCCCTTGCTTTCACTATTGATCCCGACTGAGTCAGAAATTTATTTCACACGTGATTGTGTGTTGATGATTTATATATATATAATAATATAATATATAATAATAATAATAATAATAGTATATAGTAAGTGTGTAATATGTTTTCTTGTATTTGGGAAACAACTTCCGCTCTTGATATTAAAGGATAAACTACATGTTCTCTGTTTGAATAGCTAAAGCACTATTGAATAGACTGCAGATTTATAATAATAATAATAATATGGAAGGAGTCTCTGTCTTAGGGGAGTCATGAAAACAATTGTTGTTTTAACGGGATTTAGAGTGCAGAGTGTGTTCTCTATTATTATAATCTTCCATTCTGCTGGTAGATGGTATAACAAATATCAGTGGAAATTTATCATACCTTCTACCTGAGGACGAGAAGAATCTAAGAAGGAGAAAACAAAGGACTCTCTACAAACTAAATGCCGTTGGAATAATAATAATAATAATAATAATAATAATAATAATAATAATAATAATAATAATAATAATAATAGCATGAGTCACTAAAATGGTGAAGAAATCCACAGTGGTATAGAATTGTGAAGGGGAATCGAGCAAGTTCTCGAAAGCTCTCTTTTTTATAAATATTTCTAAAATGTATATTTACATCTACACCACTGGATTTCTTCACCAATAATAATAATTTTAGGATAGTCTTTATAGATTTTTAGTTATAGAGAGAGAGAGTAAAGAATGGATAATATAATAATAACATGACAGTCCTTGTAGATTCTTTGTTATATTTGAGAAAGAGAGAGAGAGACTAAAGAATGGATAATATAATAATAACATGACAGTCCTTGTAGATTCTTTGTTATATTTGAGAGAGAGAGAGAGAGAGCCTAAAGAATGGATAATATAATAATAACATGACAGTCTTTGTAGATTCTTTGTTATATTTGAGAGAGAGAGAGAGCTAAAGAATGGATAATATAATAATAACATGACAGTCCTTGTAGATTCTTTGTTATATTTGAGAGAGAGAGAGAGCTAAAGAATGGATAATATAATAATAACATGACAGTCCTTGTAGATTCTTTGTTATATTTGAGAGAGAGAGAGAGCTAAAGAATGGATAATATAATAATAACATGACAGTCCTTGTAGATTCTTTGTTATATTTGAGAGAGAGAGAGAGAGAGAGAGAGAGAGAGAGAGAGAGAGAGAGAGACTAAAGAATAGATAATATAATAATAACATGACAGTCCTTGTAGATTCTTTGTTATATTTGAGAGAGAGAGAGAGAGAGAGAGAGAGAGGGGGGCTGAACAATGGATGAGGTGAGATTCGCAAAAGGTCTCAGCCTGAAGTGTTCAGCCCGAAATAAGGCTCCGCTCCCGGCGTCACACTTGAAGCCTTTCGTGATTTGTCTGTCCTTTGCAACACAATCATCGCTGCATTGCATCGCATTACGTCATTTCTTCCTGCCGGTTTTTTATTCCGCCATTCTTTACTTTCTGACGGGTGCAGATTTCATTTGTAAAGCGTGGGTGTTTATAACACTGGTGAGATCAAAGCACTCTCATATATATAATTATATATATATATATATATATATATATATATATATATATATATATATATATATATATATATATATATGTACACATACACACACACTATATATATATATATATATATATATATATATATATATATATATATATATATATATATGTACACATACACACACACTATATATATATATATATATATATATATATATATATATATATATATATATATATATATATATATATACATACATACATATTTGTCCATACAATTCTCTTGATGGCTCAGGGTCAAAAGTCAGTATTGTTGTTTCTAAGTCAGGCAGAGGTTAGATTCCCACTGGTGACGAAGCACTTATCAATCATAATTTCCCTTGGGTGTCAGTTATTGCTGAGGTATAGCGAATTGGATCGTTAACAATATTCTGGCTTAATATTTGTTATTTGTAATATTTATCTTCTAGAGAAGGAAACTCCATATATATACTGTATATATATCATGTATATATACATATATATACTGTGTATATTTATATATTATATACATATATATACATCTATATACACATATACATATATATATAAATACATGATTTTCTTCTTTAGAAGATATATAAGTATTGGACGAATACTGCAATTGTATCATGCCTTAGTTTTTGATGCGAAAGCCCCTTTTCCGTTTAATTTCAAAACGTTACATGTAGACCGATAGAAACTGTTATATAATATATACATATATATACACATACTTATATATATACATATAGGATTTTCTTCTTTAGAAGAAATAAAAGCATTGGGCGAATACTGAAATTGTATCACGCCTCAGTTTTTGATGCGAAAGCCCCTTTTCCGTTTAATTTTAAAACGTTACATGCAGACCGATAGAAGCTGGAACCTGAATATTCATGATCATTTAAATTCTTCGTCCATCTTCTCCCACAAGTGTTTTGCTTCGTCACATTCGATTGACATCATTCGTTGCACTCACAAGTGTCCCCAGCTCCCCGTTTTGCTTATTTTGGTTTATTACAATTTATATACTTTATTTCTGGCGCCACTTCATAAGGTTTTTATAGTTTCTGAACCATCATTGCTCCATCAAGTAATAAACACTAGCAAATACTGAAGCTCATAGTTAATGATATAAGAAATTTGCAGTAGTGTTTGTTTCTAAGAGGGAGGGTCAAAGTCGTTAAGGATGTATTTTATTTCTCACTAAAAATAAGAAACTTGTCGAGAGCCATTCTTCTGGTGGTACACTGTTGGATCACCATAGATTTTACTCGTTAGGGCAAATTGTGACAGATTTATTATAGAATCTGGGAGAGGAGATTGCTCAAGATTTTGGAAAGCTTTGATATTTACCACAGTGGAGATTCTTCCGAGGTAGCGTCGAGCCGTTTAGCTTTCTGTGTTGTATTATACACTTTCATCTGAACATCGTTATGTTTTGTTATATTATCCTCAGCCAATTGCAAATACTCATATTCTATGCAGTTCCAGAGTACTTTTAGTTTTCTGTAAAAGAAAACTATTGAGATGGCTTTGTCTGTCCGTTCGCACTTTTTCCGTCTGCCCTCAGATCTTAAAACCTACTGAGGCTAGAGGGCTGCAAATTGGTATGTGATCATCCACCCTCCAATCATCAAATACCAAATTGCAGCCCTCTAGATTCAGTAGTTTTTTATTTTATTTTAGCCATGATCGTGCATCTGGCAACGCTATAGGACAGGCCAACACCGGGCCGTGGATGAAAGTTTCATGGGCCGCAGCTCTTACAACGTTATACGGTGTACAGAAAACTCGATTGTGCCGAAGAAGCTTCGACGCATTTTTTACTCGTTTTGTATTGAAATAACCTATCGCTTTCGTCACCAATTGACAGCCAGTCCTGTTGACAGTCTCCCATGTCTCCCGGTCCACAAATATATTGAGAATTATTTGACTTGTCCTTAATCCTCTATACTTTTCGCTTACAATCTGCTCATTTTTACATATTTCTATTTTCGTGTTTGTTGTTCACACAACAGCTGCAGTAGACCATTCTTTTAAACACCATACCACCAAAAATCACCGTTTCGTTCGTCAAAACATTATTTTGTCCAAACAGTCTTGTAGGCTTGTTTTACATGGATGGCTACTCATTTTGAATAATAATAATAATAATAATAATAATAATAATAATAATAATAATAATAATAATAATAATAATAATAATAATAATAATATTTATTACCTTTTTCGACCTTAATTGATTTCTTTAATATTCGCCTTAGATTCTTCTCTATCACTTTACCGCCTTTTTCACATACAACATCCTTTACAGCGTTAGCCATCCATTCTTCTCCAAACACCTAATGAAAATTCAAAAGTACTCTTCGAGTCCTGGATACTCTAATTAAAACTTGGAATAAAAATTAAGTCAACTGTTCTTCAATCTTCCTCCCCGAGTCGGAAATTGAAGTGATTGTTGCAGATTGAATGACAGGGAGTTAAGTACAACTTTGTGACTCAGATTTAAATACTTACAAATGAAAATCACGCTTATGATATCAGGAAGGAATTGAATCGAAATGAATATAGAATTTAGGCCAAAGGCCAAGCACTGAGACCTATGAGGTCATTCAGCGCTGAAACGGAAATTGACTGTGGAAGGTTTGAAAGGTGTAACAGGAAGAAAACCTCGCAGTTGCACTATGAATCAATTATTAGGAAAGGGTGGAAAGTAAGATGGAAGAAAGAGAATATGAAAGGGGGTACAGTGAAAGGAACGAAACGGGTTGCAGCTAGGGGCCGAAGGCACGCTGCAAAGAACCTTAAGTAATGCCTACAGTGCACCGTGTGAGTTGCACCGATGACGCTACTCCCCTATAGGAAGATTTCAGGAAGGAGTATATGGCTGACAATTAAAGGAAAATTTGGTACACGACGCTTAAATTTGTCGATCATTAGAAATTCATCTGAGGACATGAAATGCCTGTCAATCTAATATGAAAAATGAGGAGTATATGAATATTTCCCACACAGACCGGAAGAGATGAGTTACAGAGGAAGCTCTGAGACGTCTGCAGCGGGGAAGATTAAAAGCCGCCACACGGTCTCGTAACACTTTTCCTTAATCCTGCCGACAAGACTTTCTTCTCTCGCAAAGTCCTCCTCTCGACTGCAACGGTTGAGATGAATCATACTACACGTAAGCAGTATGTCATTACTGGTTAGTGGAGAAGCTAACTCCAGTTCCCGGAACCCCCGTTCATCTGGTCGCTGTGAAACCATACGCAGCAACAGGGAGCTATTGCTCTGGTTTCCCATCCGCCTGGACATTTAAACGATCCACCTTTTCATCAGATCTTCATGAAATTTCTCAGGGAGTTATCCCACTCTCCCGTTATTATGCGTCCCAGACGATTATGGCAATATCTTACTTTGAAGGTCACGAGGTTGCAAATGTGGCAAAAATCACAAAAAATCGAATTTAATATTCATTTTCGATTTTTGGTGATTTTTGCCATATTTGAATATTAATTATTCTTATTATTTCAGAATCTACTAATTTCTTTGGAAAGAGTCATAATATCTGTGACAGAGAATTTGCGCTGTCTAGATATTTCGTACCTTCTCTTCGGGCGCCAATACACTTGTGGCATCTGCATTTACAGACAGTACTTCCAGAATCTCCAGTACTGGAAATGCATGAAAGCAGCAGCATAGTTGCACTTTTTATTTGTCCCTTCAAGATTTTAGCTTTGGGGACTGGAAGAAGTGCTGAAAATATTGTAAGTGTTGCCAGTAAGTTATAGATGCCACATGTGGATTAGCGCCTGAGGAAAATAAAAGAAAGACGGTGTCATAAAA
The DNA here is from genome assembly GCF_040412425.1 of Macrobrachium rosenbergii. Classification (NCBI taxonomy): domain Eukaryota; kingdom Metazoa; phylum Arthropoda; class Malacostraca; order Decapoda; family Palaemonidae; genus Macrobrachium; species Macrobrachium rosenbergii. The sequence goes on from NC_089767.1 coordinate 15,449,148, forward strand.
GCATAATTTTATATATTCGTGTAACTGTGCTTTACGAGGCTAGATGGTGCTATTTATTTGTTTATTTCTTTGTAAAAGCAAACGTCTGTAAGCTGTTCAAACACTTTAGTTTCTTAATTCATAATCTGATTTCCTAGGAAACAGAAATGTCTTGTGTTTTAAAGCTTCTATACTTGTTCTCTCTTTATGAAATTACTTCAAGAGGATAATAACCATCTTTGGTGATAATGCTTCGGTAGATGTTTATAATACAGACGCAGGACTAGTGATGAGGGTATTAATGCATTAAGAAAAAGACGCACAAAAGAAATCAGCAGAAATAAGTAAATCAGAGACTTTCTAGACATAACCATTACATCACTCGCAGTGTGTTTCCCATGACCTTAGATCAGAGTTTCATGCATCACTGAGTTGTGCAACGCTAATTGCTTCATCTTCTGGGTTGTTACCAAACAAACTTCATTCTTTTATCGTGCAGATCTAAGTATATTTCTCTACAGGCATTACCTTAAAGAGACGCAGCACATACCCCGTTATTTTCTTAGATATTTACCATAAAATGCAACAAGCGCATTTAGTTATGTTCCCTAAACGCTTGAACTGGAAAGTTTTAATTTCAAGGCAATTAACAGGAAAGTTGTAGGAGCCTGTCACTCGTAAAGAAAGTGGCTCAAACAGTTCGGCTAAAATGTGCAAAGAGAACAGAGTTTAGAATTAAAAAGTTACGTTTATTTGTCGGACAAATGTGTTTTTTTTATGTTGAACAAGTTGCTTTGTTTTATGAAAGCCAAAAAAGCATAGACATTGTGTTCTTTTTTCTTATTTACGAAAAGAATGAGCAAATTGTTTTCAAACAGGAGCATTTCATACTACATTGTGGTCTATAATAAATGAAATAAATAAACCGCTTGACAATGGACTTTGGAATGCCTTCAAACACGCACTACTGGCAGTTGTATTTATAAAAAAAGACGTGGTAGAAGGACAAGGTTTACTTTTAAC
>NC_089767.1:15455149-15490149 GCF_040412425.1 Macrobrachium rosenbergii
ATATATATATATATATATATATATATATATATATATATATATATATATATATATATATATATATATATATAAATAACATCTTTTAGATATACATAGTTATTAAGCCACAAACATCGTTGAATGTCCAATTCACCATACCTCGTGAATAACTCAAGCTTATACTTCTTTGCTTATTGCAACTCAAGCTTATTGGTAAATAACTTTAATAAATGTGAAGTGTATCTTACTAATATGTCCTTTTATTTAAAATTGTCTACAAACAGACACAGACACACACACATACATACATACATACATACATACATACATACACACACACACACACACACACACACACACATATATATATATATATATATATATATATATATATATATATATATATATATATATATATATATATATATATATATATATATATATATAGAGTGTGTATGTGTCTGAGTTAAGAATGACATTTTACAGAAAACCTAAAATTTGAGACAGGTTTTTCATAATATTCTGAAAGTGAAGAATCTTCATAACTGTTCGGATGTTGGCGATAAACGTTTTCCTCTTTAGGGGAGTTTACTGTAAACAGAATGGGATGAGGCTTCTTTCTTCTCACGGGGAATCAGTTGAGAGGTGTGTTGGATCCTGATTGGCTGGCTGGAGGCTGGGCAACTTGAACGAATCCGTCGCATTATTCTTCGCCTTTGTTTCGAGTGAATTCACCGAGATCGGACAGGTGGACAGCCGTCGACGTCTAGATTGTATTTATTCTTGCTTTACACGCACCCACCCGAGCGCGCACAGACGCACGCACACGCGCATATATATATATATATATATATATATATATATATATATATATATATATATATATATATATATATATATATATATATATATATATATATATATATATATATATTGTACTGTACATATAGCCTATATTATATGTACACACGCGTGCATTTTAAGAAAGATGGTCATTTGACATTACACTAACTTACACTTTATAATGTAATTTTTATACAACTAGAAGGTCAGTATTTCCGTATCATAAATCTATTATTGCTTTTAAGGAAGTTAATCGCAATTTCTTCCAATCTGTGCTCGTGTGAAACTTTGCTCTTACGAGCAAATATGATGGAAGAGGTTCGTTTAGAAATGCTTGAAATAGTACCATTCGCTGTATGGCAAAGAAATTATCGGTTTATTTTTTCTTTCCTTTCCGCCTGCTGATGTTATACTGCCACTCACTGCTTTTAAGAGAGCTTAAACATTACGTTTTTGAATAAGCAATTAAAAGATCATTTGAGATTCGGGCTTCCCTATCCTGTGACCACGTCACATTTCCGACATCATCGACCTTGAGACCGTGTAAATTTTGTTAACTTTTCGAGACGACGTTTTGTTGTAGCTCAGTGCTGACTAGTGCTCTGTCGTGGCAATGGGTTTTTAAAACAAAAATGTGAGTTAACGTTTTTTCCAGGAATTCTATAGAACATCAGTTTCCCCCTTTGGCAATGCATGACTCATGGCATGTGAAAGACAGCATGGGAGCAGACATACAACCGCCCTCTCAGTAACCTAAATCAGATTTTACAACTAAATTAAGTTTTCAATTATTTATATATATATATATATATATATATATATATATATATATATATATATATATATAAATAAATAAATAATTATATATAAATAAAGACAATGCCATGAAGGAAAGAGAAACAATGGCAATGCCTTTAGTTATACATTCATCACGTTCCATTTTTTCGTGATTCAGTTATACATATAATTATATATATGTATATATATACACATATATATACAGATATATATGTATTATATATAAATAATTGGCACTTACTGCCACACAGTGAACAACTTCTTGCAACGGAAAAGCGCCAGGAAAAGGAGTTTAAATTACGTGTGAGAGGAAGTTCCCATTCTTAACAGTGAAAGGAAACTGTAAAGACGAGACCCCTAACTAATGAGAACAAACCTTGATTTTGCTGAAATCAGCAGTATACTGTATAGTCCGAGAGCGGAGCAGCGGCTCGGGATAGTCAGTGGGAGCCAGTGCAGGGACTTGCAGTGTGCGACTGCGGTGCCCATCAACATTTCATGCATACACACTCACACACACACACACACACACACACACACACACACACACACACATATATATATATATATATATATATATATATATATATATATATATATATATATATATATATATATATATATATATATATAATACTGTGGTCAGGACACTTGCCTCACCGGCTAGAAGTCCAAGGTTCAACAGTTAGACCGGCCAGACCACTAGATGTCGTTAAATTAATTAATTTTATTCTTCAATATTTGTTTGAGTCATTGTAGGCACTGTATGATATCGCAGGATATGTACAGGCGTAGTATTATGTCAGAGCAATTCGGAACAACTTCACACTTCGGCCTAAAATTTCTAGAAATTTTGCAGTACCAGAGTTTCACATATATTTGTAATTGCGCTCAAGAACGTCCATGAAACATTAGGTTTTATTGTAGCAAACATAATTTCGCCTCCATAAACTAATGTCTTCCCAGATTAAAAGTACATATAGTTTACTACTCACAAAAATATAGATAAATGATCTCAAATATCTCTTTGACCTAACTTTGCATTTGAGAAGAAACTGCTTTATTTAATTCATAGATAAAAGTCAGTCAGTCATTTTCAATATAAAGTAAGAGAAACATACCAAAATGAGCTTAAGATTAACAACTGAATCTTAATTCATATTTAAGAGTAATTTATTTTATCATCGGGCCCCCGTAGAGGGGTAGCGTTGCCAGTGCACTTCATGCGGTGTACTGTAGGCATTACTTAAGGTTCTTTTCAGCGTCCCTTCGGCCCCTAGCTGCAACCCCTTTCATTCCTTTTACTGTACCTCCGTTGAGTATCTCTTTTTTCCGTCTTGCTTTCCACCCTCTCTTAATAATCGTTTCACAGTGCAACTGAGAAGTTTTCCTCGTGTTGCACCTTTCAAACCTTTTTGTTGTCAATTTCCGTTTCAGCGCTGTATAACGTCATAAGTCCCAGCGATTGGCCTTTGGCCTAAATTCTATATTTTGTTCTATTCTTATCATCGCTGGTTTTCTGGCCTATATAGACAGTAATTTTGTAATGAATAACTTTTATTTGTCATACTCTTTGAATGTTATTCTCAGCGCTTCTTATTAGTTCTTGGACGAATTGATATTGGACAGGGCACGGTTCTGTTCCTCGCAATTGAACTAATGGCAATTACATTTTTGTTTAAAGCAAAATGTTGCCATCCGTTGTCATAAGTAGTGCTCATGGATATATCTGCATTCAATAACTTTTTTATTTTCATTGACAAAAGACTAAGGAAGCCATCTTGACAATAACTTTTTAAAAAAGTCCAGTGCAACCCACTTCCCTCATTATTCTACCACCAGCAATGAAGCATTCGCTGGACCGCTCGTCTTCTAGTTCGTCAAGTTAGGTCTACTCAGTCCAAGGTCTATAGATTTAATCTATAGACCTTGACTCAGTCCTTGGATAGGCAGACGTCGAGGACGCCAGATCACATCGTGTCTCAGCCATGGGACTAGCAACCTCTATATAAAGGCCATAGGTATTGTAATAAGTAGAAATCTATGAGAAAAATGTGTGTTCACTCTTCTTCTTTCTTTGTATATTCTCCCACTTCTATGTGAGGGTCGACTGAATGGAATGGAATACAAAATTCAGGCCAAAGGCCAAGCGCTGGAACCGATGAGGTCATTCAGTCTTGAAAGAGAAATTGAGAGCAAAAAGATTTTAGAGGTGTAATAGGAGGTAAATCTCGCAGTTGTACTACGAGAGGGTGGAATGTAGGATGGGGTAAAGAGAGCATGAACGGAAATACAGTAGAATTGTTTGCCTCTCAGGTGTTCTTTTGTAATATCCTTCCGCCTTCGCTTTTCGGTCTTCCTCTCACTCTCCCACCAGGCACCACCACCTGCATCACTTCATCACATGACCATACCACCACAGTTTCTTTCCTGGACCTTCTTTAATAGTTATTATTATTATTATTATATTATTATTATTATTATTATTATTATTATTATTATTATTATTATTATTATTATTATTATTATTCAGAAAATGAACCCTATTCATGTGGAACAAACCCACAAAGGCCATTGACTTGAAATTCAAAGAATATGGTGTTCATTCGAACTGCCACTTTTGTAGTTCCTTTTTCTTCCATTCTCAATCCTATCAAGTTATACGACTCCGCACATCCATCTAAGCATTTTTATCTCTACCACATCTGATTTCTTCTCTTGTGCTCCTACTTAGGTTTTCTATATATATATATATATATATATATATATATATATATATATATATATATATATATATATATATATATATATATGTATGTATATATCATATATATATGCATATATATATATATATATATATATATATATATATATATATATATATATATATATATATATATAGTATTTATATGCATACACACACACACACACACATATATATATATATACATATATATATATATATATATATATATATATATAAACATATACATGCATGTGTGTGTCTGTGTCTGCGCGTGTTCAACTTAACATTCAGTGCAACACCTGAGCAGTGGGAATGGTGTAATCTTTATGCAAGTTTATGGCCTGAATTTTACAGAGCCTTCTTAGAGCCCACAGAGCGCATGTAGAATTTCATTTATTGGCGTCAGTGCTGTGTGCTGTTCACTGCTTTCCTGCACTGCAGCTGCTTTGACAGGCCATATCACGTGGCTGATAGTGCGACGCGTTTCTAAGTTTAGGCTTATCCCGTTATAAAAGAATAATGACAACTCGCAGCAAAGCTGTGGAAGTTTTAACTGTTGTGAGCGATCACGTGTCGCATAAGTGTGTTGATCCTTCTCAACTTTGCTCGCAGACCTCATAATGGGGATAAGAAAAGTGTCTAGGAACCCTTTTTGTCCATCCTCTTGCCATGTTTATCTTTGGAAAAATTGGAAAGAGGACTTGGTATAATTTGATCTTATCTTAGTAATAATGGAAAAGAATGCCACCAAATTCTAAAGCAATGTTTATGATGATACAAAAATCCCAACATCAAGTTTAAAAATTTGCAACATCGTTTAAATAACCTTCATATTTGGAAGAATAAAAGATGGCCGATTTCTCTCCTCATTATGAAGTAGCATCACTCTTAAGAGGTCAGAAATACTTAGTAGGATTCACAAGAGCATCAAAATACCAAATAGGCGTCCATTTTGTAAAGAAGCCAAGAAGCTATACCTTTTCTACATAAACATAATTATATCTATCCGAGAGTCTGTGAAGAAAGGGAGTGAATGGAAGTAATAATAACATAGGAGGATTCCTTTTAGAATAAAGGGGATAATAGCAATTATGAACGCTGTAAGATCTTTGCACTGACGGGGCTTTGATCGAGAAAACAAGAGGAAATTGCTTGACAGATGAAGAACTGAGTCGGTTCAGACAAGGGAAAGGACGTGGGGATCAAAAATTTATGATGAAGCAAAATGAAAGTTTGAGAGAGAGAGAGAGAGAGAGAGAGAGAGAGAGAGCGTACTGTTGATGTACAGTACATGGCCCAACAGAAAGCATCCAGCGCAACTGACAGAAAAAGAGAGGGGTAGTGAAGAAGGTAATTTTTTTTAAATACATGATTTTCACGATAAAGCTTTTAAATGGGAACTATCGCTTTGACTTAGGAGTGGAATTCAGGAAAAGATATGGTCTATCTTCGTGGCTGGTTGTATTTTCATTGATAGAGTGATGACAGAGGACGAGAAGTAAGAGCGACGTAAGAGCAATTACACGACAAGAAAAGTGTTCCGAATGGAACATGGAGCAACTAAGTTTAACGTTACTATTATAGGCCCAGTTAGTGATATTAATGAAAAGCTGCAGAGGCTGGTGAAATAATTAGATTTGAAAGTGTAAGTAAAGGTAGTAAATTAAAACAACATTAAAAGAAAGTGAAATTACGGTGATTAATAGAGGCAAGGAAAGTGGAGTAATATGAGATTATGGATGATAGAGGAATGGAAGATAGTTTGAGCTCCGCAAAAAGTTTGAGAAGAAAAGTTGAAATGCGTAGTGGGTTTGTCGGGGTCCTGTTCTTTTTAAATGACTGTGTTCCTGGAATGCAATTGAGAGAAATATGTGGAATCTGTTAGGATGAATGGTCTGCATGGTATATTTATTTTTTTGTGAAATAAAGAGGAAGAAAAAGGATTAATTTTAAAGCAGTCCGGTCCCTTGACCGAGCTGGAAGACCTGAAGTAGCGCAAAAACCCAAGAAAGATCGCCCATATCTGCTTTATGTGGGCTTTCCCGAATTAAGGAGAGTTTACAGAAACTTTCATGCTAAGGGAAAACTCATGTTTTGCTGCTGGGAAATTTAACCAAAAGTTTTATGAATAATCAAAGGAAATATCAACATAGATTTTCATAGTTTCATATTGGTAAGCTTTGAGAACTGATCGATTAACTGACGTTGGTGCTAGTACTAAACATACTAAACATGGAGGAAGCTCCTTGGGACGCCGCGTTTAGTACCAGCCTGGGATTCTACCTCTATGGTACCAGCCCCTGAGGGATCAAAATATTACATACACCCTTTTCTATATTGTGCGGTCGACAAATTTTATATCAATAAACGATATCTTCGTGCGGCCGTCTACTTTCCATTTAGCATACGGTGTTTAGTACTAGCACCTCGGAGTAGGTGACGCGTAGATAACAAGCCAAAGTTGCATCCTGATGTTTAATCAAAATTACGAGCATATTCAGTCTCTTTGCTACAAATTGGTAAGAAATAGATTATGTTGAGAATCATCCGTGAACTTTCATTTGAGGGACAAATGAAAGAATAGTTAAGAAAATAAAGTTGTGGCAGAATAATAATAATGGGCTTGCAAAGACGATCACAACTGAGAGATAAAAGTTTTAATTTATGCTTATCTTCTCCTGCAGTGCACCAGGAAGAAGAAGAGGAAAGATGTGATGAGGATGAGGATGATAACGGGAAGACGAAGGAAAAGAGGATAATTACTGGAGTAGCAGAAGGAAATTAAGATGATGGTGACAACGATGATAAAAGTATACATTTTTTGAGACGGATATGAAAGTGAGTACGAAGAAAATATAGTAATGATTTTCAGAACAAGATGACAACAGAAGCGAATAGAAAGATAAATACCTTTTGTAATTGCAATAAAAATGACAGAACGATGATTATGCAGGTAAAAAATGATGTTGATATTAATAAAGACTGAAAACAGACGCATCGTCATAAAGAACAAGCAAGAGAAAGAAATCAGATAAAAAAATGTTATAAAGAAGAATATGAAATAATTAAAGTGAACAATAAAAGTATTTCAGTATTTCTGAGAACTCTGGTCATATATTTGCGTGTATGTAGCCTATACTCCAGGAATCGGACAGATCTCGCTATGCTATTTTTTTTTTTTTACCCAGATGAACTCAATCTAGGTAGATTATAAGACTAAATAAAAAATAAGAAATACTCATTGTTTTTTTGACAGGGATACAAGCTTTTTGTTTTTCGCAGTGGTCGTTGCAGAGTCTAATGACGCATTGGAACTTTTATTCCACCGCCATAAACCTTTCGCGTTTCCCCTCTCGATGCGTTTTCTTCAGATTTGTCGAGGTTTTACAGCGTCAAAGTCAGTAGAGGAATCAGAAGAATAATAAAATCAATGTAAATAGAACTCCACATCCGCGCAATTTGATTGAAGTAACATTAGTTAGAAGTAGGAAAATACGAGGAAGGAATTAGACGATCATAAAAGTTGATCCACAGTTTTTTCTCTAGTGCGTCCATTTCTGTCGAACCGGTTTTACATATTCTCGAAATGTCATAATTTTCTGTATTTTCTAAACGATTATACGTGGAACTGAAAGGCATTTGATGGAAAGGTATCAACATGGTCTTGCTTCAGTTTGTTGTAGTCTTATAATAAGAAGTATGTTGTGAGAAAGACTTATTAGAATTACGTTATCATAAATTGAGTATCTGTTGCATGTTTGCAGGATGACTAAATGATACACTGATATATTTCAAACTCTAAGTCTCTCTTGAGGAAATTACTTCCTATCCCGTCAGGATAGATCTGTGTATCACCAGATCTCTCTCTCTCTCTCTCTCTCTCTCTCTCTCTCTCTCTCTCTCTCTCTCTCTCTCTCTCGTAACTTTCTTCGTTATGCCGGTAAAAAGTCATCTCAAAGCTAACTTGTGAACCTGACAAAAGAGTTCAAGAATATGTTAGGACGCAGAGGATGAACGAGTGTGCATTTATTTGAAAACTAGTCTCATTTATTATTCCCTTATCCTGATAGTGTCAACGGCGTGCTTTACATGCGTTTGCTGCCACAAATTAAATTAGATTAGTAGTGTGTTATTTTGTTTCAGGCAATGATTATGATTACTTAGAAGCTTAAATTTCTAATTGTTGGAAGAAACTTCCAGAAATATGAATAAAAAAATTTTTCCAAGTTATCTGGCATCACAGTCCCCAGGGTCAGTGACGACAACATAATAATTATTTAAGAGAAGAGGCATCCGATTAGGCTATCTAATAATAATAATAATAATAATAATAATAATAATAATAATAATAATAACGCTTACTTCCTTTTGACAGGATGGGCACTCAGTTACAGATGGATTTATACACTTAAGTAACACAGAAAGAGATTCCCTCTAGATAATGTCCCTCAGAGTCCTGTAGCAATAAAATATTTCCTGATATCTTCTGTAGTTAAGAAGCTTTGATGTTTTATTATATATCTTAATTAACAGTTTTGAGTAAGCAACACACTGAAATTAGAATTTAAGGTTAATACTTAAAGAGGAAAATTGTTTGGTCAACTCGCATTTGCCTTCGAAGAAATTAGACAAACAACCATTATTTGAACTTAACTTTTTCGAGATGACAGTAACTGAAGACCGTTTTGCTTTTAGCTAAGAGAATATTCATTATTTATTCTGATTGTTTAAAGAAAGGCAAAGGAGCTCGGCACCATTTGCCTTGCTAAATTTTCATGGTGAATAGTATTATATATACTGCCTAAATGCACCCAGCTGTCTACATTTCTAAGTGTTTCCAACGTTGTATATAAAAACTACGTACACACACACACACACACACACATATATATATATATATATATATATATATATATATATATATATATATATATATATATATATATATATATATATATATATATATATATATATATATCATGCTCTTCTAGACCCAACTTAAGTAGGACCAATACAGGAAGCATAATATTCCATTTTAGTAGGCCTACCCTTGTCTTGCAGTTGAAAAACCAATTACAGTTTTTCGTACTGCTTAATTAAAATGGTGGTGAACACTACGCTGCTATTGCTTATAAGACTATGACTTCGTTTCCGTTATCTATAAAGCTTATTCTATTATGCCTTCATTTGTCTCTCTTTGATTACGTTGCCAACAGAGGGTACGAGCACAGTGCAGTGTCAGAACTGAAGCGATAACTGCACTGCATTGGCTAGCATTTCCTCACTCATTGTTAGCCTATTGTTTGAACCTTATCCAAAGACGTGGCACAAATTCCAAACAATCAGTGACAACTCATGATCGAGAAGTGGCAACGTTGCTTTTTTTTCTTTTATTGCGTGTCAATATGCACCAGGGGCGGATGCTTTCAAACTCGTAGTTTAGGAAACAACTGCTATAATTTATTAATACTTCATTTCCTTTCCGGATCCGGGAGACCTGTCTAACATTGAATCTGTACAGGCGTGTATTATGAGGGATTAATGCTTATGAAAGAGGAAAAGAAATGGAGAGATAATTTACGCATAGATATTACTACTACAGTTATCTTTCTTTCTATTTCTGTTACTTTTCTTTAACAATGCAAGAAAAATTATGATATGAATCACCTTAAAAAAAACCGTTCATTTTTTCTCAACCGTACAAATGGAATAAACGCGAACTTGTTTTCGGTTGGCTGGAAAGACTTTTGTCATGGCGATAAGCTATCAGACAATTCCAAGGGTTCAGGGGGGAATACCGGCAAACCCTGCTCACATAAACATACATACAAACGCACACGACCACCGCCAGACTGTGTTATGGGAACAGAAGACGCCAGGCTGTGATGAACCCATTGATCGCACACTTTGGCAGACAAATACAGTGGACACCCAAGTGGACAAGGAAATTTGTAGGAACCTCGATGTAAGCGCCAACGCTTTCATTGTAGTTGGTGCCTGAAAAGGGGAAAAGGAAGAAATTCAATGGAAATTTATTCATTGGTTGATGGGTAAACTATATTGTCGTGAAACGTAAAAAAAAAAAAAAAAAAAAAAAAAAAAATGTACGGTCGTTCATCAGACCTACTTTCCACGAAGGAACGACATTAAGCTTGGAAACTGAAACCTTCAGCAGCTCCTTTGGAAGTTTGTTTGTCTCTAGAAAACGACATAGTAGCTATAACCTGTAAATGAACAAATATGTGTATGTAAATATCATCATGTGTGAGAAAAGGAATAGAATAAGTCATGACATAATGAACTGTAGGCTACGGTTCATACTGACGATTATCATAGTTTATCAACAAGAAGATTTTACTACATTAATTTTCAATTGCTTTATCTCATTTGTTGTTCTTTATTATTTATCTGAAATGGTTTATTCTTTACTTCTCTACTTCCTTTTCCGTATTGAGCCGCCTCCTCTATTGGACACTCGTGTTTGTATTATCCTACCTTTCAATCTGTGGATACAGATTGGCCAATGATAATAATAATAATAATAATGATAATAATAATTTCTGATGGCTAAGTATGCATGTTGGCATTCATGTAGACCGTGATAATCATCCCTAACAAATTAATTTCCTGCTTCGTTATTCCTTAGGAGTGATCACTCAATTTTTAAATGTAATAAAAATAACATGGGGCAAAAGCCCTTTTGATTACACAGTTACGTAACTTCATATAATGTACAGAAGCTATATCAGTTGCCTCTGATATTTACAAGTTTCCATATGAGCACATCCGGTATTTTATATAAGGCCTAAATATAAGGCCTAAAGATTTTGTGTTGTAGCAGAGTTTCACAGCGCTATTCTTTGTACTTATTCTCGTGCTTTCTGGTTATCAAAGCTCATGTATTCCATTATCTCATCCATAAGCTTTTGGGTTTTTTTATACTTTTCACTAGTCTATCGTCCTGCATTCTCTTCACAAGAACAAACCATCTCAAGATGCCCTGATACACCTTCTCAGCTAAACTAAGCCTCTTCGTCACATGTTTATATCAACGTCTGTCACCCTTTCAGTTCTCTTCACTCCTCATAAACTACAACAGATACTACCACATTTCTCTCGCTCTTTCGTATTCAGCATTCTTACTCAACTTCCACTACGGATAATTCTTGGGTGTGTATCTATTTACACATGGCAACACACAAATACGTACGTAACAACATGCACATAAGCGTACCCAAAGTCTTTAGACCGCTCTTTCGTATTCAGCATTCTTACTCAACTTCCACTACGGATAGTTCTTGGGTGTGTAGGCTATCTATTTACACATGGCAACACACAAATACGTACCAAACAACATGCACATAAGCGTACCCAAAGTCTTTAGACCGTGAGTGTACCAACCATCAAAACAAAAACATCAGTTGTACGCTGTCTGATACCCCTAGTTTTACAGGTGTTCTCCTGTACACAGATGTTCCAATCGATATACTAAATGTGTGTGTGCGTGTGTGTGTGTGTGTGTGTGTGTGTGTACAGTATACTCAAGAATTTCCATCTGGGACGCAAAAATTCGTCGTGGACATAAATTCTCTGGAAAGTTCATGTCATATGAGGACTTACTCATACATCTACAATGCTAAATTATTTTCTTACATTTCTGTATGATGCTTCTATCTTTAATTTGCTAAAAAAAAAAAAAAAATATTTAGACGGCAGAGGTTCTTTATGGCGCTAAACATTAGGCCTATAACGGTAACAGATCACTCTCCATGAGGTACTATTTTCTTATTTAGGCTCAGTTCTTAGTGAATTGGACAGAATGGGAACCTCGACTGACCTTAACACTTGATCCCATGTGGATGACCTTAACATATTTTTAATACCTCAAATCTCTTTATACCATAAAAATTCCGATAACTTACAAAAAACGAAATCCGTAGAAGTTGGAAATCACATTATCTGTTATGTAAAATTAGCCAGTTAATATCACTTGTTAAGGTTGCCGCTTTTTCACTACTTAAATATCGCTGATGAAACACAACAGCATACAGAATTTCTTTAAAGTTCAGAGATATTCTGTAGAATAGGGTTACGTCCAAGGTGTGAATAAAAGTTATCCCCGATATTTTTTCCTCTACCGAACCTATCGAATTTATGTAGAGCAGTTATGGTGCGTCCTTACCAGGATTATGGTTTGACTGAGGTCTTTTATATCAAATCAAAAGTCACCACACATTTAAAAGAAATGCACTGAAATACTGTAAGACAGGCTCACCGCTTGCGTTCTGCCTTCTGTGCCTTGAGAAGGAGTCCCATTCATATTCATTGGTTATGGCTAGTTTTCTGAGTACAACACTATGAAGTGGCCCTGCCTAACCGAAAGTAAAAGACTGGAATCATAACGTAGTAGTCTATATACATAATAAACATTTTACGTTATATATTTTTCATGGGTTAAACATGAGATGAGTTTCTCCACTCTCTTGTCCCGTTCACTTTCTGTCTGAATTCCCACCACGTCTAGGTCTTCATTTGTCCCCTCTTTTATAATTCCCTGGGCCTTCCAATAAATCTTCTCCCTGCTGCTTTCATATCTACTTTTTTTTAACTATCTGATCCATTCTTCACATCGCATATCCAAACCATGTCAACATTTGAGATCTAAGTCGTTTTTCTAGTCTCTTAAGCAACCACATAGCTCCATTTCCTCATTCGTGACACGATCGTCCAACCGTACTTCGGCCATGATTTTGATATAAAACGGTCAAACCTCTCCAAAACACCATCCATCTTCTTGTTAGTGCCAAATTTTCTGCTGGATAAATTAGAACAGGATTTATGTATCAATCTCAACTCTTCGCTTCCAATATTAATGGGACATTTTTATTTGAAAGCAATAAAGCCTTGTCTTTCCATTTCATTTATGCCGCAGCCACTGTCTCTTTTACTGCTCTTTAAACCCTTGCTTCACAATCCAGTATGCCCCTAAAGTAACAAAAATGCCCCAGTTCATTTATCGCAACATGGCCTTCAAACTCCCTTCTTTACTGCCGTTTACGCTTTTAATAGATTTCATGCATCAAAAATCTCGTATTTCATGTACAAAACTTCACAAACAATTCATCTAGACTTCATTCACATTCAGTATCGACACCTACCTTCCCTAAAGGAGAGGTTGAATAAAAATTCCTTCATAGATTTTAACATTGGCTTCTGTAAACACTCCTTTTATCTCCCCCATCTTTTGCATATGCTTTATTGCCTTCTTTGCTGCACCTGATCTGTGACTCGCCTCTTTCTCATCCTTTCAACATCACTTACATATACTCCCAGGTTCCTGTAAGAATCAGCTGCCTCCATGCACAGACCAGGCTGGTTCTCTGTAGTCAGAAATTTGGATTACGGTAGCATGATGTCTTTGTCAAACTACCTACTTCATCATGCACCCTTGTATCACTTCGTTCAGGCATACATCAGGAAAATAAAATGATATCGCATTTTGAATCTAATACTGATTTCCATTTCACCAAAAATGAGAAGAAACATCCCAATTAAGTGTTCAGCCATTGCGTGCTAAATGTTCGTTACCCTTCTGACCAAATAGCTGAATATGACCGACGCCCAGTGATTTATGTACATGGGTCAAAATAAGAGAGACAAGAACTGGCTCTGTTAATCAAACCCTTAGGAACGCCTAAAAGAATTTAAAAGTGAAGATGAGATGAGATTATAGATGCAGTTTTAAGGTTTACTAAACGTGCGTTTCCAATAAACAATGCAAAATGGCACCAAGAAATAGTGACCATACGGAATTGGAGTCTGAATATGGAAACAGTTGGATTTAAATATAATGAAAATACGCAAATTGGCAGTCACAGAGAAGTGCTGTTTGGACAGAGGAAGGAAAAAATTTCTGCTGAGACTAATCAACTAGTTTCATCATCATTATCATCATCTGCCTCGCTTAGTTTTGTGGGCCTTTCATTCGGCCCAGAATTAATCCCTCCGACGGGCCCCATTTTTTTCTGTTACAGTTTATAGTTTTCTTCGAATAATTTGTCCTTCCGTGCCATAGCTGTTTTCGAATATCCAAGTTTTTTGTTTCTTAAATGTCTGTATGTTCTAACATCTTTTAAGTTCTGTTACAACTTACTGCATAGCTTAGGTGCCGTCTATTCAAAGATTCTGTTCCCAATATCTTTTATATCTTTGTTTTACTAATCTTTATGTGCCCATGATACTTCACGTATCTATGCTTTCGGCGGTTTATTTTTGTAGGAGGTATTTTACCAGGACCCACTTAGTGGGTCCTGCATTTTACATGCATCGATGCCATTCATTATCGCAACTTACGTCAAGGTATTTTGAAATTAATTTTTGTTTTGATAGGTGATGACTAGCCAATAAAATTCATTGCGTCTCGGCTGTTTTGCTCATTAAACCTTGTAGTTTCTTCAATGAATGTGTAAGATACCATTAAAGACGTTGCAGTGATCTGTTTTTTGTAGTTTTGTGATTCCGCAGTTATATAAGTCAAGCATTCTTCTAACGTAACCAGATTCTGGCATTTCTTTACAAGGACTGCATTTCTTAGTTGAAATTCTCTTATTTTCACTATATTTACCAATCATTCTGTCATTTTTAGACTTTCATCAGTTTTTCAGTTTTTTTTCCTTTATAGGGACTATAGGTTTCCCTTTTAGGACATGGGTCCCAGAAAATTACAAGGTATTAATTTCATTTACGAATAATTACAATGAATTATTTTGTATGTGGATTTTATCATATGTTTTCTCACAACTAAAGTTTTACATAAAACCAGGGAGTTTCGGGGAAATACCGAAACGCATTATCAGTCACAGGTACAGTCATCGGTTTCATGCACCTTTACAGAGTGCTTATTCGCATAACGTCAAACGCGCTACAAACATTGTACCAGCTACCATTATTTTGTATAATGGTAATTCCTTCCTCTAACGGAAAATATGTTTCAAAGGAAATGACAGTCCAACATGAATGTAGGCAACTGTAGTTCAACAGATTGACATTCTGTACATTTATCAGAAACACCCACGCAAAGTTGTTGGCGACCGTTTGTTTGTTTATTTATTTATTTATTTGTTTATTTATTATTTAATTAATCATTTAATGGTCTTTTATTTTACAAAATTACGAGAATGTTACAAAATTACGAGAATGTTGTTTGAGGAAACAGCCGCTGTCCACCGAACCAAAATTGTATGTAAACAACTTGTAACCACTTACCATTCATTCACTGAGCAAGGAGGTCCCGGACGTCTAAAATATAACTCTTGCCCTGTCCTTGTGGTTGAGTGACACACCTGCATATCAGAGGAGAAATGAGGGCCTAAGACATACATTCTTCTTAACAGCTGGAGATTATGACGTACTTGATTCTTTAGGCCAACACGAGTCAACAGGAGTAAACCAAGTCTGCGATGGACACTTCAACAGATTACAGCGAAGCAGAAGCCAAAGTAAGAGACAAAATTCAGTGGTTTAGTCAATACTTAAATAAATGCAAATAAAATCTTGTTAATTTTCCGGTGGGGTCCATAGGATGAGGCTAAAACCAGCGTGTGACAGGTTTCGGAAAACGTTTGCTTCAGGTTTATTCCTGCCTGAGCTTTGTTTAGCAGGTGTATGCTAGTCGAGCATGGGTTTTCTTTGATAAGTTTTTTTTTGCATGTTTTGTTTAGCAGGTCTTTCTGATTGAGTTTTGCTTAGCCTATCCGTTTGGTAGATCTAAGTAGTAGCTCCGCGGCGGCGATTTCCTTCTAACTTGACTTTTTCTACAGTTTTTTGGTTGCTAATTATGGATTTATCTTCAATTTTTGTCACACGAATGTAATTAACCCGTGAAGTCCCTCCAACAAGGGGTTTCCATATGCTATCTTTACGAGACAGAGCACGGGTTTTTTTCTTGTCTCGGTCCCTGTAACTCTTCCGGCGAGTGCAATAACTTAATGTATGGGTACTGACCCCCCGGACCAGTACTAAACACGGCGAAGGGACAGTCCATCCCCCCGATGCCAGTACTAGACATGGCGAAATGCATTTACCTCCCTCCCGTTGGCGAATGGCTCCTCTCTTTTTTCCCCTCCAGAGGGCGCCTCCCGTTATAAACATGTCCGCTCCATTTCTGTGTTCTCCCCCACCCAAAACCCTGAATTCCCACAGTCCCCCTTTACTGTTCATTAGAGTTAGGGAGCAAATAACAGTTGGCCAACAACAAAAAATGCACCACCAGTATCAGAACCCCTAAAAGTGTAGAAAAAACCAGTTTCCTAGGTAAAAACAGGCACGGAGCTAGTACTTAGAATTACCGGGTTTTTTTCCTGGACGAGTGTTTAGCAGTTTTTTTCCTTGCGTGAGTTTTATTTAGCAGGTTTTTTTCTGCCAGAGTTTTATTTAGCAGGTCATTTTTCTGAATGGGTGTTGTTTATCAGGTAATTTTTCTTTAGCCTAGTTGTTGTTTAGCAGGTCTTTTTCTGCATGAGTTTGTTTATCAGGTGTTTTGGTAAAACTATAGAACAACTCCACATGGACTGTTACTTTGGAAATTGATTTATCATATACTTTTAGTGCTGATGATGAAGGAGGTGGTGTTTTTTATTGTCGGTCGTTATTATTAACCTCATACCTCCAGCCTATCCAACATGGTTGGGGACCCTTTGGGAACGCGGGGATTTTGGTGGAGGGAATTCAATGGGAGAAAGACCGGACTGTCTTGTTGCTGTTATGGAATGGCTCTGCGCATCTGCAAGTCATTATGATTTAGAGGTAGGACACATTTCCCCAGGTGAGGTTAGGTTATGATTTATCCTCTTTTAAACAGCATGTACCCTTTGTATTAGAAGATTTGGGGGTGGGGTTAGGGCCCCACTTTGAACCCTCATTTGGTAGGTCACTGCAACCTACTTAGGTTGGGTAGGTTTTGGGTCAAGGGTAGCTCGCAGTCAGGTAAGATGCATTCTTTATTTAGTAGTAGTGAAATCTTTTTGCTCTCACATGATAGTACAGGCAGTCCCCAGGTTACGTCGGGGGTTTCGTTCCTCGCTGTAACCTGGAAAACAGTGTAACCTGGAATGTTGCAAGAAAAATGTATGAAAATGAGAAATGAAGTGATGAAAGCTTCACCTTCAGTCCTCTGGGTGTACTGTTACAGTATTTTACTTGGATTCTGGTGTGGTGTGACTCCAAAAACCTTCAGTCCTCTGGGTGTACTGTACAGTATTTTACTTGGATTCTGGTGTGGTGTGACTCCAAAAACCTCCAAACTTTGACTATAAATTGTAGCTGTATGTACTTTTACTGTTCCATTGCGGCATAAGATGATGACTTAACCTTGGAACATCCACTATAACCTGGAACTGATTTTTTTATGAATAGACCTATATTTGAAAAGTGACGTAAACTCGGAACAACGTAACCCAGGGACTGCCTGTACTCATAAAGCATGGGGTTTTCCTCTTGACTTCTCTGGTACTTGAGTATACCCCAGCTGGTCTTGATACTAATCACTCATTTTTGTTTTTCCAAATTTTCGACCTCCAAAACTACACGTAGTTGAAATTATTTGCCATAACAGTGATGGTAAAGCACAAACCTCAAAACTTGTAGTAAAAAAAAAGTTTAATGTTTTTAGTTAGAAACTATCATGCAGTTCAGGGTTAATACCCATCAAACTCAGCATTCATCATCCCATCCCTGCCCAGGTCAGTTTTTAATTTTCTCACGAATGTATACTGTAATCTCATTTTGTGCAAGGTTTTGTCTCTTAGGTGATCTAACTTCCTCAGATTCCTTGAAAAATTATACATTTTGTCATGTGGACTAAAAATTTAGGTTTAAGCTGACCTTTTCCAACATGAGCTAAAGCTTCCATAGCAACTACATTTTGAGGGGTTGTCTTTAGGAAAGTATTTTAATTACCTTTTATAGCCTATGCTAATCTTATGTAACAGGAGCATCCTTGCCCAGATGGGGCTCTAGGCAAAGGCCACTAGTTAAGATCATACCACCATCACATTATCAAATTTTATCTGAGACAAAATTTAATCCACTAAGCTAACCCAAAAGAATACAGTATATCCTAACCTTGTAGGGCTGCTTCAAGCTACACAATTGAGTAGGATGATGGGAACAAATTTATAAGTTACTAAATAAAACTCTTGACTTTTCCTTGACCTAATTTACTTCCTTATTACTACAATGACCTAAAAAAAACCTTAATATGATTAATAAATCTTAATCTACAAAACAGAAACTCATCTAACCTTATCACTATAGTTCATCAATTCTACTCAGTCTTAATCCTATAGTTCTCCCGCCCTTCTATCAAAAGAACCTTAACCTACAGAACTGTAACTTAAGCTATTTCAGTCTTAATATTGCACAACCACCTAAAAGAACCCTAAACCTAATTCTTAACCTAAATCCATAGTGTTCTGCCACCAACTATGGTCTCTTAGACAACTTCTTCAGATTGGTAGTTAACTTGCTCAATATCATCCAGTTCTGGATTTCCTCACTATCCTTCTTCCTACTGGAGAGATCAACATCTAGTTTTTTCTTTCCTTCTCACATTTCTCACTGCTGTTGAACTTTCTTTGTGGCAAGTGTGTCAAGATCAGCACCTTTTAAGGTTTAGCATCCTGTATGGAGGAACAGGAAAAAGAGTGGCCTGACCAAGTGTTTTTGTTTCTTTTCTGCAATCTGGCAACTTAGTGTTGTCCATGTTCCATACCACTTCTCTGCCTTATCCCTTCCTCTATTTTCAACAGATCTTCCGTGTCCTCTCATAATTTTCTAATCCCTTGTCCTATGAGTAAATCCAGTGTATCAACTTCTGCACATTCTGTTTATTTTTTTCAGATGCTACAACCACTAGTTAGGCAGCCAATTACACCTTGGGTGGAAAGGGAAGCAAGTCACACTATCCTGACACACTCAACAAACTGCAAGTAAAAAATAAAAAACAGACTTAACTAGTGTACTCTTTCCTGACATACAAAACATAAAAACAAATCACAAAAACGAAACAATCAATTCACACAAACCCATCTTTCATCATACAAACCCACACTTCCCCTTACTAAAATAAAGGAAATCTCATTTCCTTTTTTTTTTCAAAATCCCTTTTTACTACCCATTCATACTCCGGAACTGGACGGAACTGGACCTTGACTTCAGGTCCATGGCCTCTCATGGACCACCACTTCTTCACTCACTTCCACTCCAACCACACTAGGCTCACCTAGCCTTGGTTCCGAACTACTTACACCAAGTTCATTCAAACTCTGGAGACTTACATCGGCTCCAGCTTCACTACACTTGACATGGCTGCTATCATCTCTTCCATACTCTCATTTATTTCTTCCACACTCTGCCTCAAGCTATCCGAAACACCTCCACTTACACTCTCCAGCACTGCTAACTCTCTCTCTCTCTCTCTCTCTCTCTCTCTCTCTCTCTCTCTCTCTCTCTCTCTCTCTCTCTCTCTCTCTCTCTCAAAGGAAACACACACACACACACACACACTATACATACCGTCTTCCTCACGACATGGCGTTGCTATCAGTTCGCCCAACTCTTGTGTATCCTCATCCACATTCCTTGTACTCACCAAGTTCACTCCTTCCACATCCCACTCAAATCCTTCAAAATCAATTACACCCTCATTCTCACTACCACCAAAATCAAACAACCCATCTCTGGTACACTCTGCAAACAACTCGGTAACTGTACCCTTACTCTTTCTACACCTCCATTTAGGCTTTCTCTTATGTTCCACCAACACTAGCTGTTTATCTCCCCAATTTATATCTTTTATTTCTTCACTTTCCTTTTCCCTTTCCTCCCTTAATAACTTCCTAATGGGATGCTTTTTGTATTTCGGTGGTTCTCTCCATCTTCTCAGCAGATTATAATATACTCGGATTAACCTCACATTTCCTCCTTTATTCCTGTCTTCTTGCACATAACTCATTCCATTTGACCACACTGCTTTCACCACATATGGACCTTTATATTTCTCACGCATCTTATTCGCTGTCAATCTTGTTTTCTCAACCACTTCCTTCAACACCCCATCACCTACTCTGAAGCTCTCAAACCTCTCATTTGCCTGCCTCCACACATCCTGCTCATCTTCATTCAAATCCAACCTCTGTCTCACATATCTCTCGTAATTCATTACATACTCACTTGGAGGTACTGTATGCCAGTGCTTTTTTGTACTGACCCATTATACATCACTACCACTCTTCCTAACAACAAATCCCATTCATTCTCTCTATCAGTCAGCATTCATAACATTTCACTCAGTCCTTATGGTTCGTTCCGCCAACCCATTCACACTCGGCATGTATGGAGTTGTTACCTCATGCTCAGTTCCCAATTCTTTCAACATTTGCTCAAATGGTCTACCAACAAACTCTGGCCCATTATCACTCGACATTCTCGCCGGCTTTCTTACATGCAGGCAACAAGACCATACTGACCACTCTTGCAACATTCTCACTGGTTTTATCTTCACAGCTGCACAACTTACAAACTTAACTCTTATGATCTACCATAACAACCACTCCTATGTTTCCTCTCGCAGTTGCTGGCAAAGCTACACAATCAGTTGCCACTAACTCAAATGGTTCTGTCATACTCAACTTCAAAACAGCTGGACTAGCATACACTGATATTTTTCCTTCTGACATTCTTCGAGCGAAACTGCCACATCCGCACAAATCTTCAAATATGGGGAAAACACCCACTCTTTCATACACTCAATCAAATTAAACTTCCCCACATGTCCATATTTCTCATGGACCAACATGCACATCCCTACTGCTCCACTCATTGAGATCACTGGAACATACATCAACTCTTGAAAAATACACCACTCCTTCACACAACACAAATCTCTCGGCAAACTGCATCCATTTACTCAACAACAAAAGCCATCTTCTTCCAGACACTCCCTCTCTGGTATACTGCTTTAACTAGCTTGCTATAAAACACTCCCGCTGCATCTCCTCAACGTCCTCCGTTGTTAGCAATTCATTCTCATTGTCCAACTCCACTATATCCTCCTCCTCCAATACATCTATCCCTTCCATACCAGAGGGCTCACCACGGTAAACCTCTTTCACACTTAGTTTCCCTGGGGTTGGGATTTGGTACGGCAGACTTCCTTCACATGATCCTCAATTCCACATCCTTCATACTTGTTCCAAGGGTTCTTACATGCTCTGGCAAAATGCCCACTCATTCCACAGTTTCTACAACGGCTTCCATTTACTCCTATTCTCCTTCCACCCTGGTAGTCTCTCACTCGATATCCTACCTTTCTGCAGCTGAAACACGTAAACTCCTTCTCATGCGGGCAGTCCTTCAACATATGCCCTCTCTTTTCACAGCCGAAACACTCGCCATTGGCCCATCTACAATCCTCTTTCACATGCCCAGTCCTTCTACACCTGAAACACTCCTTACTACTACTACTCACTTCCATCTGCCCCAGTCGCTCCACCCACACTTCCACTCCTAAACCTCTCTTTGCTTCTGCTCGAGCGCTTTTTCCCATTATTCCTCACATTCACTTCCACGGTCTTTCTTCCTCTTTCCACCCGGTCTCTCCTACACATCCAACTAGGCTCTCATCACCCTTAGTGCCTCACTCACCAAAGCATCCTTATACGTCCTTCCATTTACTGTACCACCTCAGACCCAATGTACATCTCCTTTGATTCATCCTCATCTACTCTCAGGTCTTCTAGAATCTTGAAAGCATCCTCCCAACTTAAGCTCTTTCCTGACCACCATTTCCAATCTTTTTTTCTTCTCATTTAAAATTACCCTAATCTTCTCTGGGATTGTGGCCAAGAACTCACGCATGAGGTGTTTGTTTTCCTCAATTCCTTCCTCTCCATACTTCCTTCTGGCCAACGCTTCTAACGTATGAGCATACAAGCCCACTTCCTCTCCAGCCTTCATCTTTGCCTCCTTGAACCTATCATCCTTCTTTTATACAACACTTCTTTTCATTCTCTTCACCTGTCTAATCACTCTAGCCTTCACAGACTCAGACCGTGGCTCACCCTCATACGTACTCCTATAGCACATCTTCAACTGCCCATCCAAGAACTCTCCCAGCCGCTTCATTCGCACTTTCATTCTTCCCATACTTTTGCCTACAATACTTCTCATACTCATCAAAAAAACTCAGATATGTCTCTTCCCTTCCTGATGTAAAATTTCTCAGTCTGGGAACCTCCCTCAGGAACATCTTTTGGCCTTTTCTCCTCGGCCTCACTCAAACTGTCACTACTACCACTACTACCACTACTACCAATACCACTTTCAATCTTCCTATCCTTCTCTCCTGAGTCTGAGCTATCCCTCAAAATCCGGGAACTAGATTCCTCTTTCCTCACACCTCTCCCCTTTCGTGTTGTTTTCTTCCTTCCCTCTTTTTTCTTACTACTGTCTTCCCTATCACTTTCATACGCCTCACTCATACTGCCCTCATCAGTGGCAAGTCCTCCCTTACTCTTACTTAACAACTCCTTCCCTTTCTAAGGGATTTTCTCTTTTAGACTTTCTGCCTCAGTGCCTTGACTTCCCTTCCCAACACCGGGCTTGGTCGTAGCCATTTCAGTCATCATCTTCTCCATCGCCTCCATTCTTGCAACCAGTTTACTTGCCCTTACTGGGCCTTCCTCTAACGTATTGTGCAATCTGACAATCATGTACATCAGCCTATCCAACCTCTGAGTCCAACCTTGCTCCCCTTCACCTGACCCAGCACCTTCCAAACCTGCTCCCTCTGCCATCTCCAATTATGCACCGACTCTTATTTTAATATCAAAGGCCCCACGTTGGGCGCCAAATTATTATGTAGGATCGTCTTCAAGCTAAACAATTGAATAGGCTGATGGGAACAAATTTAGAGGTTACTAAATAAAACTCTTGACTTTCCTCAACCTTATTTACTTCCTAAATAATACAATGACCAAAAGAAACCTTGATATGATTAATAAATAAATCTTAATCTACAGAATAGAAACTTATCTAAACTTACCACTATAGTTCACCAACTGTACCCAGTCTTAATCCTATAGTTCCCCCGCCCTTCTATCAAAAGAACCTTAACCTACATAACTGTAACTTAAGCTATTTCAGTCTTAATATTACCACAACCTCCTAAAAGAACCCTAAACCTAATTCTTACCTAAATCCTTAGTGTTCTGCCACCAACCAAGTTCCTAATTGTATGGGTTGGTATCGTTCTCGGCTAGCACTCTACTAGACCAGCATTCGATTCTCCGACCGGCCAGTGAAGAATTAGAGAAATTTATTTCTGGTGATAGAAATTCATTTCTCATTACAATGTGGTTCAGATTCCACAATACGCTGTAGGTCCTGTTGCTAGGTAACCAAGTGGTTCTTAGCCACATAAAATAAATGTAATCCTTCGGGCCAGCCCTAGGAGAGCTGTTAATCAGCTCAGTGGTCTGGTTAAACTAAGGTATACTTAACTTTTTTTTCTGCCACCAACTATGGTCTCTTAAACTTCTTCAGAGTGGTAGTTAACTTGCTCAACATCAGCCAGTTCTGGATTTTGTCGCTATCCTTCTTCCTACTGGAGAGATCAACATCTAGTTTTTTCTTTCCTTCCCACCTTTCTAATTGCTGTCGAACTTTCTTTGCGGCAAGTGTGTGAAGATCGGCACCTTTTAGGGTTAACGTCATGTATGGAGGAACAGGAAGAAGAGCGGCCTGACCAAGTGTTTTTGTTTCTTTTGTGCAATCTGGCAGCTTAGCTTTCTCTATGTTCCTTACCACTTCTCTGTCTTATCCCTTCCTCTATTTTCAACAGCTCTTCCATGGTAAGTGTCTTCTCACAATTTTCTAATCCCTTGTCCTCTGAGTAAATCCAATGTATCAACTTCTGCACATTTTATTTATTTTTTTTGGGATGCTACAACCACAAGTTAGTCAGCCACTTACACCTTAGGTTGAAAGGGGAGCAAGTCACACTATCCTTACACACTCTGCAAACTGCAAGTAAAAAAACAACGTTTTGTGAGAGAGAGAGAGAGAGAGAGAGCGCGCACGAGTGTAATTGTCGTGAGTGAGTGTTTCGGTTGTTGGAAGAGGGATAAGGGTCGTTAGTTGAAGTTTGTTTACGGCGCTGTCTGTCTGTGAGAATGTGAAGGAGGGTTCGTTTGTTGTTGAGAGTCTAGTCAGAGCTAGTGCCGGTCAGTTTTTCTCGTGTTGGACAGTTTTCGTATGCTTTTCCGGGAGTTGTTGGTTTTTATTGTTGGTGTGCTGTTTTATTGTGTGTGTGTTATTTCTTTTTTTTTTTTATTTCCTTGTTGTGTTTGTGGTTGTTTGCGGTTGTGGTTGTTACAGCAGCCTTAATCCATCTCCCAGCAACCGAGGATCAGGGTGAGTGTTGTGTGTTGTTTTTTTTTGTTTTTGAATTCCGCCACATTATACTTGTCATCCAACGTGGGGCAACTGGTGTTACAGTTGCAATTAAGATTGGTGGCGGGTAGTGTGACTGGAGGAAAGGATGGAAGAGGAACTGGTGAGGTTGAGAGAGGAGTTGCAGCTGTCAAGAGAGGAGAATGCATGGTTAAAGAGTGAGAATGAGAAATTAAGGCTTCAGTTGGAAGAGATGGTATCATTAGTAAAAGGAGCGAAAGAGGAAATGAAAGGGGAGATGAAAGAGTCAGAAGAGAGGAGGGACTCACTCTTTCTCCCTCTGCAAGGCAGCAAGGGCCCTTCTCCTCTGGGTGGACCAGAATCCGTACACTTTTTATTCAAGGAAAACAGTGTATTGGCGGACGAGCTGAGCCGTCAAAGACAGGTTCTTCCCTCAGAATGACTCTGGACCCTCTAGTCTGCTTAGATGTGTGGAAACTGTGGGGAAAGCCGATCCTGGACCTATTTGCAACCTCCAGGAATCGTTGTCTTCTGTTGTTTTGTTCACCAGCCCTGGACCCTCTAGCATGGGCAACAGACGCCATGCTACAGGACTGGTCGAACAAGGACCTTTATGCTTTTCCACCATTCAGCATGGTGAGGGAAGTTCTATACAAGCTTCAGACCCACCAAAACATGATAATAACCTTAGTAGCCCCATTTTGGCCCTCGAAGTGGTTCCCGGATCTCCTCAGACATCTGGTGGATTTTCCAAGGCTGCTCTCTCAAAAGCCAGTTTACTCAGACAGCCCCACTTCAGGAGGTTCCATCGAGGATTGTCCACTCTGGCCTTGACAGGATACAGACTGTCGGGAGCTTATTAGAGCAAAGGTCTTTTCAAGATCAGCTGCAGAGGCTATTGCTAGGTGTAGAGGTCAATCCTCTAGCAAGGTCTACATAGTCAGGTGGACAGTCTTCCGCTCTTGGTGCAGAAGACATAACATCTTGTCTTCTCAGATGTCTGTAGCAGAGATAGCAGATTTTCTGCTGTATTTAAGGTCCTCTAGAGGTCTGTCTTCCTCTACTATTAGAGGTTATAGGGCCATGTTGGGCTCTGCCTTTCGACATAGGGGAATAGATCTATCCTTGAACCAGGATCTGTCAGATCTCATTAAGTCATTCGACACAGCCAAGCAGGAGATAGGAGTGGTCTCTTGGAACCTGGATGTGGATCTCAAATGGCTGTCTAGTCCATGTTTTGAACCCCTTCATTCAGTTTTGCTAAGATATCTCTCCAGAAAGGCCTTTTTCTTGTGGCTTTAGCAGCCACTGAGCATGTTAGTGAACTCCATGCAATTGATAAGAGGATTGGCTTCTCCCAAGGGAATGCAATCTATACATTTACCATGGGTTTTTAGCTAAGAACAAGACCCTGTTCAAGCTCTGGCCTTGTTCGTTTATTATTAAAAATCTGATGGAGATCTTCGGACCATAAGAGGAAGAGAGAGCTCTTTGTCCTGTGGGTGCATTAAGATATTATTTGCACAGAAGAGAAAGTCTGTAGACCTGCGAGTAACCTATGGTGCCCAGTGAAAAATCCTTCTCGTCCACTGTTTAATAATGGCCTGGCATTTTTTCTCTGAGACCCTGTCTCAGAAACACATTCTCTGATTGGAGAGGATTCTTACCCTCATTTAAAAGTTAAAGCTCCCGAAGTGAGAGCAGCCGCTACTTCGTTAACTTTTAAGCAAAACTTGTCTCCTCCATTCTGCAGTCAACATATTTTGGGGTGCAAGTTGATTTTTGCAACCCATTACTTGTGAGAAGTGGAAGTTATGAAAGTTGCAGTACCCTGGGTTTGTTGTCAGTGGCAGGCATGGTTTTGGGGGAGGAAGTGTAGGAAGCAAACCTTCCGTCCTTTTTTCTCTTTGCCTTGACATAGGGTGTCGAGCCTCGGGGAGCCTGGGGGTACTGTGTACCTGGAGTGCCCATCAGTTTTTTAATGGATGGGTGGTGGTTTTTATTTATGTGGTGTAGGTGACAGCATAATTTTTTTGGTTTTTATTGTGGTACTGCACCCAGGGCAGGGGCAACATTGGATGCTTTGCCAGCCACCGGAAATGTCCTTTGCTGCAAAGTTCCTACTGAAGTAGTAGGCGCTCCACAGCTATACCACCAAGCCACTATAGTTAGCACCCAACTAGAGGCAGTATCTTCCTGCAGTAGCTCTCGTACCAGGTAAGGAACAGCAAGCATTGTATCAGTGCTAGCAACTTTTCTGTTCTGAAATTCTTTACCATTACAGTACTAATGTTTTGGAGTACAGTAAACCCCCCATATTCTCAGTCTCACTATTCGCGGACTCACATATTCACGGACTCATGTATTCGTGGATTTCTCTGTAGAATGTATCCACCCATTATTCAAGGAAAATTCACCCATTCCATTCACCGGAATTTTTCACTAGCTGAAATGATTTTCACTAAATGCACTTTTTGTGATAAAACTATTTTCATATAAGATTTTTTAGATTTTTTGACTAAATGCACTTTTGTGATAAAACTATTAAGATACTCAGGTATAAGCATTTTTAGAAATTCCTCCTGGTTTTTTATAAGGACTGTTTAAACTATGAAAATAAGACAGTTCTAAGTGTTTTTAGAAAGACTTATTTACAAAAGGGATTTTAGGTATCTAATATCTAAGCTGTCACACTTTTTACATAGCAAGACTAAGATGCACACACAGAACAAACACATGACCTCGTTCCCAACTTCAAGGACTTGCACACGGCTCAAAAACACATGACCTCGCTCCCAAGGACTTTTAGCAAAAGGAGAACGCTTTTATGGGGGTGGGGTCTTAAAGCACTACACAGGTGATGACGTACCAAACGGAGATTTCATCCCCTTTCATGAATACAGATATATGTTGGGAATTATACTTACTAAGTAGATAAATACGGTCCATGCATCCCACCTTTTTCAATGTGGGATTCAACAATGTAATTACTGTACAGTACTTGGCAAGTTACTTATATAATTTTAAATGATGTTATATGATAAAATAAAGTTTTATATATACTTACCAAGTACAGTAAACCCACGTTTTCGCATTCTCATGATTCACGGACTCGCACATTCACGGGTTTCTCTGTGGAACATATCTAGCCATTATTCGCGGAAAATTCGCCCATCCGCGGTATTTTTCACTGAGAAATATTCACTAATTACTGTATTTTCATATAATTTTCATGAATAAATGCACTTTTTGTGATAAAACTATTAAAATACTCAGGTATAAGCATTTTTACAGGGTTTTTCTTGTGTTTAAACTATCAAAATGGGCAGTTCTATGTGTTTTTAGAGGGGTTTTAAGTATTCGCGGATTTGAGCTATTCGCGGGGGGGGTGCACATCCCCGCGAATGCGGGGGTTTACTGTAACTACATGATCAGAGCCCTCCCTCCTCCCCTTTCATGGACAGAAGGGCACAAACAAATTGAAGCTCTTTGCTGAGTTGTTCCTCTTTTTCCCCAAAATTGGGCGGGGCTAGTCACCTACCCAAAACAAAAGTAGCACTACCGCGAATTTCAAAATTTTAGCTGCCGTGCGAATGAAACTAATAGCTGTGTAATTACTTGATAAGTAGCCTATATATAAACCCCCTTCAATGTGGGACCGCCTTGACATGGTGAGGGGCTCTTGAACCCCAGGAATTTATTCCTGGGTTTGAGTCCAAAAGTCTCATATATTATTATGTACTGTATTTCTTTGGACTAATTTTGTGGAATTTTCCACTTTTTGTAAAATTTATAGGATCTAATAAATAGGAAAAGGTATCATAGCTGGGATTTGGTTTATATCCGAAACTAAATAGTGGGAACTGTGGTAGGACCATCAACTGCACGATAATGTTCGGACCTGAGTGATACCAGATTGATGGCTCAAGGGCTGAACTATTCTTTAGGGCTGGACCACAGATTCCAGGGGGGTCTGGTTCTTGGGATAGGACTCTCAGCTATCTATCCAGTTTCCCCATAACATGATTAGGGTGGGGGTGATTGTATTCTTGGAATACTCTGTCCTAGCAAGCAGGTGTGGTTTACACTTGGGCCACTATAATCATGTTGTGCCACCCCCTGTAGGGTAGGGTAGGGATGTGGACATTTGGGAGTCTGCTCTTACTTGTGCCATTGATGGAAGAATAAACTCCATGAAAAGCTGATGATACCTTTTTAAGGTTTTCTGTTTTTTTTTTTTTTCTCCTCTCAAATCTTTATGATGGGTAAAAATAGATTCAAGTACCCCTGGGCCCTTTGATGGTAGCGACCTGGTGGAGTTGACGACCACTGGAACCTCCTCTGACAGCTGTTTAGAAAAATGTAAAAAAAAATCTTAGTGTAATTACACTGGAACCCTATGTTCCAGTACAGAGCAAACCTAAAAAAAAGTAAATATCGTCTCGACCCAACCTTGACTCACTTTGACTCCCTCTTTGCGAGTGGAAGTTGGTCAAGGTTTCTAACCATGGAAACAGAACAACAAATTTCAGCACTAAAGGTGGAAAACTTCTTATTAAAGAGACACTCAGCGACAGAAATGTCGTTCAGACAAATAAAAATGAAGATGTGGATTATAGAAGCCACAACAAAAAACCAATCTGAAGGTTATTTATCCATAAAAAGTATTGTCAATGTTAAAGTAAAGAAGCATGACACTGTGAACAACATTCAGGGTACTATTGTACCTCCTGAAAATAATGGCGAACCAGCTGATAAGAATTATGCTGTTGGACTCTCAAAATGAGATATCCCAAAGTCCAAGATTGTTCGGTATATATAATAACAAGTAAACAGAATAAAGTATTAAGAATTGCAAAAATAAAATTTGAGGGTAAAGATCTAAAAAAAAAAAAATAATTTTGGGTCAAAATAGACAACTGAGACCTTATGTTCCAAAGCCACTACAATGTCAAAATTGTAGTAAATATGGACACGCTAAGAAAAACTGTCAAAATGAACATATATGTGCTTATTGTGGTTCTGACAAACATGCCACACGATGGAAATGTAGTAGGCCAAAGTGTGTAAACTGTGGGCTAGATCATCACTCAAGGTCCAAAGAATGCATTTTATATGTACAGTACAAAATTGAAAATCTTACAAGAAAGGACTGGGATGTCTATAAAGGAAGCTAAATTGGAACTGAAAGTGAGAGGAATTCAAGATCCGTCTAAGAAACATACATATTCTTCAGTAACAAAAACAAGTAATGAAACAGAAACGCTTACAGATGCAAGTTACGGAACACAGAAAAAAAAAATTCCCAAGAAGTAAGTGCTTTACAAATGAAAACTGAATTGGTAATAAAGAAACTGGTATAAATGATATGGATAATATTTTATCAAATTCATTTGAAGTATTAATGCAAAGAGCACAATAAGATGCTACTACAAAAGTAGCAGAGGAAAGTTGTAATGGACCAGAAATTAAAGATAAAAAGAGACCGTTGGAGAGAACACCACCCAAAACGAAGAAACCCACTCTTAATAGAGAAACTTCAGTTAAATCAAAGACAAAGAATATGAAGAAAGAACAAAAACAAAAACAAGCTAAGAATACTGTATACCTTTATCTCCTAAAATAATAGTAAAACCCATGGAAGCAGATGTCCAGAATATCGAGGAAGTTGAAGAAAACCATACCATAGATTATGTCAAGGGAGAAGAGATTACTCCATCTCCAATAATTGGTACAAGAACAAATGAAACAAGAAATATACATAACACATGTGGATGTAACAAATGTTTCGTTGAATTGTGCAATAATAACAAAAACATAACTAAAGATGGTTTAATATCATAAGAAATTTTATGGAATACAGTATAGAAAAAAAAAACACGGATTTGAGTACCCATGAAAAAGGTTGCATATGCATTCAGCACTTAGCTGTATTATACAATGGAACGTAAATGGTCTACAGACCAGATTACGCCTAGGAGAAATACAAAGGTTACTAAAAGAATATGAACCAGTGATATGTTTACAACATGTCAACAAAACAATATCAGCAATAGGTAAAATATACCTTAGCATCTGCATCTAGAGAGGAAGAAGGAAATTTAGGTACTGCTATATATGTTCATAACAAATTACTGTATGTTATGACAAAGTACCTGTAAACTTTGACCTGCAAATATCGAATATTAAAATACGAATAAAAAACGATAATTATGCAATTTATAATTTATACAACCAACCTAATAAAAATTACGACATTGATAAACTTAAAGAATTATTTAACAGTGCCAAAGAACATACATTAATAGTAGGTGATTTTAATGCCCACAATCCAATATGGGATTGTAATTGTACAACTCAAATAGATCAGGAAGTAAAATAGAAGAATTCAAACGACATCAGCAAACATTTTTCAAAAACACATGGAACTTTTTCCTCAGTAGACTTAACTCTGTGTACAACAAGCATAGTAGATAGATTGGATTGGAATACAGTTGATGACTTGCACACCAGTGATCATTTCCCAATATTAATTTCATTATTAGAAAATAATCCCGCCAAGCATGTCCCTCAATATAACATTTATAAAGCATATTGGGAACTATATGAATTCCACACTAGGAATATCCCACCATTTGAGTATGTACAAGATCATAATGATACAAATAGGTTTCTTGTTGATTTAATTAAAAATACTACTAATAAAGCAATACCAAAATCAAAGTCTTATCCAGCAAAACACAAAGTCCCATGGTGGTCTGAAAAACTAGCAGAATTCATAAAAATAAAACACCAAATTGAAAGACAATTAGATAATTTGAATAGAAATTTCAGTAAAATAAATGAAACATTACCAATATTTGAAGAAATTTTACAAAAACTTACTACAGGTTGACCATCACTAATCTGGCAATCAGTAGTCCAGAACAATCAGTGATCTGGCACAAATTTCGGCTAGAGTAATTTTCAGTGTTTCCGCATTAATTTTCAAATTTCCCAGGTCGCTGCACTAACTCGCTCGCTGGCCGCTTCGATTTCGTGGCGCAGTGTGCTGCATCAACAAACTGGTAGCCTAGCCTACATTATACTGAACTCTATTCACATATTAACAGTATTATACAAACATCAACATAACAAATGTGCATCTTTTTCATGGATCTTTTAAAAAGTTATGCTTTACTACAGTGTTTTCAATTGTATTATAAATTGCGATCAATATTTTGTTTTGGGAATTGGTATCGCGGTGTTTATTTCGCCGCATTTAACTAAGTTCAAAGCGCTAACTAGAAGCAAGAAAATTGCTTCTAGTTAGCGTAAATTAATATGGATACTTTATTTATTTGGGGCGAGGATATTTTTCGTTATGCGAAGTGTTTTTAAGTCGAAATACAACTTAAATGTCTCGTTGTGAAATTAATTTAGCTATTTTTTTTCGTTAATATATGACGTTCTCGGGAATCGGTGCTGGCTTTTTTTGGGGGAATGTTTGTTTTGTGTGAAATAAATCAAGATTCCGTTCGCTATTTTCTCTTGATTTCATCATAATACGAGCTTGACGTATTTATCTTTTATCGGCGTGAAAGTAGTAATTTGTATTTTTTCATGCCCAGTAGTTTTGATTAAAATACATTCTCTCCAGTTTTATTTACGGTCGAGTTTCATCCATTTTGCCGATGCACGATAATTTATAGTCATTGGCAGCTTTAACATTGTTTTCTCAGCTTCAGCTACAACTTGCAGCTTAAAGTTACTGTAGCAGTATATTTCCCTGCCGATTTCTCCAAATAAGGGTATAGTGTAAAAAATATATCAGTCCTATTGTACAGTACTTAACGTCATTTGTAACATAACTACAGTGAACCCCCGTATTCGTGGGGGATGCGTCCCACACCCCCCCGCGAATGGGTCAAATCCGTGAATACTTAAAACCCCTCTAAAAACACTTAGAACTGCCCATTTTGATAGCTTAAACACAGAAAAACCCTGTAAAAATGCTTATACCTGAATATTTTAATAGTTTTATCACAAAAAGTGCATTTATTCATGAAAATTATATGAAAATACAGTAATTAGTGAATATTTCTCAGTGAAAAATACCGTGAATCGGCGAATTTTCCGCGAATGATGGCTAGATATGTTCCACAGAGAAACCCGCGAATGCGTGAGTCCGCGAACGTTGACAACGCGAATACGGGGGGTTCACTGTACAGTAATTGTGTATTACCGTACGATGGTTGAAATACAAGCACAACAGTTGTTATGCGATACGATTATTAGCAAAACAACAGTTTCCCGTTCGGTTGTTTATGGCTGTACGCATTTACGCAAGAGTATAACGTTACTAACAATACTTTTATCATTCTCTTTTACTTTTTTAACTAGCAGATGGAATAAAGAGATGGAGGAAAAGAAGTTGGTCTATTGTAAGTTGGTCTCTCTCGCTGCCTTCGCCTGCGTGAAATCTAAAAATATTTTTTCTTAAATATTTTCGTATCGGTATTAATTATTGCTAACCCCATCATAAACTCGAAATATCGTAAGTCGAATTATCGTAACTCGAGCACTACCTGTATTTGATAATTGTCTTTTCTTTATTAACCAATTTGTACTGATTTATGGGATACTTTAATTCTAAGATGAGGTGCTTAGCTACTGGGTTTCGTGTATTCTATCCTAACAAATGGCTAATCCGGCAAAATGGCTAATTCGGCACCCTCCAGGTCCCAATGATGCCGGATTGGTGATGGTCAACCTGTATATTATTATTAGAAATTGATACATTAAAACCTATATATAGCAAAATATCTGCAAAATTTCAAAAAGGAATTCAAGGAAGAATCATTTCATGGAGGAAATATGTATCAGATCTCTCTAATAATACTCCCCTACAAAAAATATGGGAAAAATTCAGGAAAACAAATGGTACCCATGTTAAACTACCTAGACTTGCCATACTAAAAGATGGGAAAAGAATACTTGATCCAAAAGAAAAAAGTAAAGTACGTAATAGGAAAAAACTTAGCAAAAGTATGTAGTGACAGAAATTTAGATGAACACTTCCGCACAAAGAAAAATAGTATAGAATTAAAAACAATAAATTTTGAAACCATAGAAGATATACAGTATATTATAATAGAAAATTTAGTATGGAAGAGTTGGAATTTGCTCTCTTGAACAGCAATAAATCTGTCCCTGGAGGTAACAGTATTTGTTTTGAAATGAACTGCCACTTAGCACCTTTGGCAAAGTCATACTTATTAGAGTTTTATAATAACTTATGGCTTCGAAATTTATTTCCTGATGAATGGCGTAAAGCTATAATTATTCTTATCCTCAAATCTGGAAAGGATCCCAGTAATGTAAACAATTACAGACCAATTTCTTTAAGTTGTTTATGCAAATTACTGCTTGATTAACATGCACATTAGTCAGGTTGGTATGTTCTCGGCTAGCACTCTGCTGGGCCCATGTTCGATTCTCCGACCAACCAGTGAAGAATTAGAGAAATTTATTTCTGGTGATAAAAATTCATTTCTCATTATAATGTGGTTTGGATTCCACAATAAGCTGTAGGTCCTGTTGCTAGGTAACCGGTTGGTTCTTAGCCACGTAAAATAAATCTAATCCTTCGGGCCAGCCCTAGGAGAGCTGTTAATCAGCTCAGTGGTCCGGTTAAACTAAGGTATACTCAACTTTTAACATGGCACATTCGAGAAAGTAAAATTTTGACTCCCACTCAATTCGGGTCACAATGTGGCAGATCTACATTGGATTCTCTATCGAACTTAGAAGACCACATACGAAGAGGATCTGAATGAAAACAAATTACTATAGCTGTCTTTTTTGACACTGAAAAGGCATATGATACTACAGTACTGTACTTGGAGATATGCAATATTAAAAGCATTACATAAAAGCAGCACTCGTGGACATTTACCCAGGTTTATCCAAAACTTTTTGACAAAATGCATTTTTCAAGTGAGAATTGGTGATGTATTGTCAAGTACATTTCCACCTGAAAATGGTGTTCCACAAGGAAGTGTCCCTGGTGGCACACTGTTTACTTTAGCAACAAATGGCATCAGTAATAATCTACCTTTTGGAATTGAAAGTAACTTGTATGTGGATGATTTTGCCAAATATTCAGCATCTCGCTTAAAAC